>NW_010103493.1:0-19843 GCF_000699245.1 Pterocles gutturalis | reverse complement strand
TCTTTTCCAACCTTAATGATGCTATGAAATACCTCTGTTGTTTCAAAGAAGGGAAAAGTACAATCACCAGTTTAAAGGTGATGTTTGTGCTAAAACCATCCAAAGTTTACAGATGGGCCCGTCTCTTACCTTGCCAGGACAAAGAGGTCTCTCAAAGGATTACATATTTAAAGCAGCAAAATTTAGATGTTTTAAAATTTACAGGAAATTAACAGATTCTGAGAAAACCTTCTTAGTCAGTAACGCAGGTTTGAACTAGGGCTCTGTTAGGAACAATATCCTCATCAAACACAGTTGCTGAAGGATGCTTAGGTTGACAGTCTGTGCTAGAAGTTAAACTGAGGTTCCAGGAGGCAGTAGGAAAATGTCTTTCAGTAACAGCTGAGTCTCTCATTGTTATTTAGTATCTTCTTGACATTTTTTTCTACATATACCATCCAAAAAATTATTACCTTTGATGGCATTGCTAGATGAAAATGTTTTTCTTTACAGTATTTGCTTATTCTATGACACTCTTCTTCCCTCCTCCCACCCTGTTACTCTTCTTCCATTTTTTAATAAATATGGCTTTATAAATAAATAGGTAAAAAAAGTGCATCTCCCCACTAGGACTGTAGTTATAATTCATTGTTAAGGGGCTCATTTTTCATTTTTTGCTTATATTTTCTGTAAAATAAAATCCAAATTAGCCACATGTAAGGTGTTCACAACTTATAGTGTTTGTGTCTATAATCTGCTTATGATATTTTGAAAACATATTGAGTCTATATGCAATTTATAGATAGCATATTTAATTTTTCAGTTTCTTACAGCAAAGCATGGAAACGCTACTGACACAATGTTTCAAATCCATTTTTATTGTATTAAATTTCTATTTTTTCATACACTGAAAGTACCTCATAGACAAGTTAATATTATAGTTCTGATAACATTACAGTAATAAAATTGTGATTCCATCTCACAACACAGGCTGGACACAGAGGTCAAATGGGTCTCATTAATATTCACTATGTTTATGTTGTATTTCTGCTGATTTGCTTTATTAATATTAATCATTGCACAGAATGAATCTGTGAAATAAAACCAGTTTTTCTGTTGACATGATTAATTGCATTCCTGTTGGAGTTTCTGGCCCGTTCCCTGGCAGCTCTCCCGCCTGGAGGCCATGCCCTAGACTCTGTAAAGCAGCTGTGTGTGGTTAGCAGGTGTGGCTGCTGCTGTTCCTGAGCATCTGCAGTTCTTCCTGCCAGGAAGCCTAAACGAGGAGTCAGCAAGGGGTTTTAAGTGACTGGCTCATCAACGGTTTTTTATCAGTGACAACATATGGGAAGAAAAAAGACATTTTAAAAAACACACACAAAAGATGTATGCATTTGTTTTGACTGTGTTTTTATAATTTTTTAATAGTAGTCAACACAGGTGTGTCATTGTCAGACAGGCTGCTTAGGCAAGGTGTAGTCTCCTTTCCCCAAAATATTAATGAACAATTACTCCTTTTTTTTTAAAAAAAAAAAAAAAGAAAAGAGATCTTTTATAAAAAGGGTGTACCACGTGCCCTACAAACTGTCGTACCAGTGCTACCATTTTTTGGTTCTGTTTTCTATCTCCAGTTAAACTAGATTAATATTTTTACATAGCAAACAGCCCATGTATTTTATTAGTAGATTACTGCATTGCTCCATCACAAAAGCAGTAAAAAAGAAAAAAAACCCAAGGAAGTCATATGAGAAGATCCTGTATAATCAAACTTGCAATACACAAGTGAAATCCTGTGAGTCTTATTAACATGATAATAATATGATTATAATCGAATTATTAAATAAGTAACCAGAATGTCAATGTTCTTACATGTTTGATAAACAGGTTTTCACAGTTGTCATGATTAACTTGCTACTTTCAGCAATTATAGGCTGTGAAAACAACAAGTCACAGGCATCATTAGAGTTGAAAAGCTGATATTGCATGATATTATGTTAGTATCAAATATTTCAATCACTGTTTTGTTATGCAGTAAGCTTCAATTAGTAAAAAAAAAACCCAAACTTTGCTAGTTAAAGCTTGATCCATTGTGCAATTAACAGCTGGTGAGACATTTATAAATAAAACTGTTACATTAAGCATATAAGAGCAGAGCTAGATCACAGAATATTTCTAATTAGGATTCAGTATCTTCAAAAAGGGGTAATGTCAGCATCTGTAAAGGACTATTCATGCAGTTTTAGAGAAAACTGCAGCTGCCTGTCAAGGCCTTGTGATGTCTCAAAGCATTTCAGTTGTAGACTCTTAGTCCTATCCCTTGCTGATAAGAAGTGAAGAATGCACTGAAGGCTTTACTCCCCTCATTAACACAGGACCTAGTTTTACTCTTACAACAAAGCAGCAAACCCTTGGTGAGTAAGGTTGCTGCCTCTAGCTTTAAGGTGCCAAGAAGGCCAAAGTTGATCTAATACAGGGTCCACACGACCTCTAACTCAATTGGTTGAAAGGGTTAATGCTACCCTTCCCCCTCTTGTACATGCAGAATGATGGTTCTCCCCATGCTAATTAAGGAGACACCCCTCTCTGCTGTAGAAGGCCTCATCGACTTCCTCGTCCTGGTCCGGTGGCCTATAATAGACACCCATGATGGTATCACCCATACCACCCTGTCCCTTAATTCTCACCCACAAACTCTCATCTCTCCTGAGATGATGACAGACTGATCGAGCAACCCTCCCCCTCTCTTCCACAAGATGTTGGCGCTCATCTCCAAGGACCCAAAGAGTGGTGAAAACTTCTCTCTCTCCTCTCCTTTTCCTTTCTTTTTCTCTTCAAGCATCTCTTGATCTCTCTCTCTCTCTGGCACATATGGCAAAACCTTGTAAGTTTTATGCCAGCTCCTTTTGGGGCTTGTTTAGCAGGTTTTCCATAGGTTGTTCATTTTAGTACTGAAAAGTGGTTGCAAGTGTTGTGAGCAGTTGCAGGTTTCTTAGTATTGTTGGTAGTTATGCTGTCATTATTACATTGTTGTAAGATTTGGTGTTGTTGGGGTGTGGTAGTGTTGTCATGAATTGTCTTCACCAAGTAATTTGTTTTTCTTTTATAATTCTGTTAAATTTCACACTTTACACCCTACATTTCCCTTTTTCCCCTAAAAAATTATAGCATTAAAGTTATAAGTCCTTTTTCCTTAATTCTGTTATATTCCACATTTTATACCCTACATTTCCCTTTTCCCCTAAACAATTATATGCATTAAAGTTATAAGCCAGTATGCAGTTCTTTGGTGTCGTCTCACCTTAATTTGCCCCAAGGGAATACACAGATCCTCCACAAACCCCACTCATCCCACCCAGAGTGGTTTTATGAGCTGGGTTGCGACAGCATCTTTCATCAGAATCCTTGTCACTTAATATCCTGGTTCTAATGCTATTTAGCAAATGAGAATCTTCAAAATGCTTGTATTAAACTCAGTCAAATCACTCAGGTGTTTCCTCCCATATTCTGAGAGCTGATACTGATCTTGGGATATCACCAGCTTTATCTGCCTGGCTGTATTCTCCCAATACTGCTGTCATGCATGTCAGAAGATGCCATGTAAAACCACACCTTCCTTAAGACTTTCAGTGGTTAAAGGGGCTGATCACAGCTGCTGCTCATTGCCACCTAGACTGTCAAGCAAAGAATTAATCGTGCAAGTCAGAAGTAGAATAGTATGTGCAGTTGTTATTCAAGTTGTTTAATGATGAGAATGTATGTGAATCACTGCAAGTACCAACAAAGCTATCAGTTTCACCCATCACAATGATTCAAAACTTCATTAAATGCTGCCAAAGAGAACCACAGTTGCTTCTGTCATAATGCGCTTCCGTCATATGTGGCAGCTTCTTTCTGGGACAAGGTTTGGAGTCACCTCATCTCATTGTGTTCATTTTTAATGACTTTTTAAATATAAAACCCTTGCCCAGTATCTACCAAAATAGCCTTTTATTGTTTTTAGAAGATACCAAGAAGATACCTGGACAGACTTCTGGGAATTTCTGTTGTCTTTGATAAAACTGTGTTGCTGGTAATCAGGGGAGCTTTGCTGAACGTGTGTGATTGTACTCATCCATGCCTAGTCATCCTAGGCCTTTCTGTACACAGGTTCAAAGGATCATTAACACTTTGTACCTATAAAGGCTTCCTATCTCATAGCTTTACACATGTATATGATTACACATTGAAAAACCACCTGAACTCATAATAAAATTTTATTACTCACTGAATATGCTCAGAACAAAATTTACACTGTGTATTTATACACAGTTGTGGCTGTAATGTCTTCCATGTTATTTTCTTGTTCTTTATTTCAGTGTCATCTCAGTTTTTCTAATAATGGTAAAATGTGATCCTGAGGGAGACGTCAGGGAGCTCCGCTGGTCAGGCACGTATCAGCAGCAAAGGAGCAACTGAGGGAAGGTGAAGCAATATGTATGGCTGCACCAGCAGAGAATATCTAGTAAGTGAAGAAAATATAAAAAGTAAGGAAATGCAGTCTTTGTTGCATTTACAACACATTGGGGTTTTTGATTAACAGTGAAAGCATCTTTCTCATCACATTGATATAAGCTAGGTTTGGGAAATATTGAGCTTTGTGAATGATATCATTTAAATATAATTATTATTTACTTAATTGTTGTTCCTAAATACTGTGAATTCTGCTTATTCTTTCCTTCAGTTACTTTTTAGTCGCATAAGCTGCTCTGTCTCTTGTTTGATTCTGCAGGGAACACACCCAGAAATCTCTGCTGTATTTTTATAGATTTCTTGTCAGTGCTGTTAAATTACATCAAAATAGAGAAGGAAAGCTATGGATACAACTGCTGGTGTCCCTCCTAAATTTCATTAGGTAAGGCTAGAATCAAAATTTACTGAAGTCATGGAGAATTTTTCTATTGACTTTGGATCAGGCTATAAATTTTTATTAAAAAAAACCCAGCTCCATTCATTCTTTATCTTACAATTAGTGTATGCTGTGTAATCTATGCATAATTCCAGTCATGATTTCTTTCTCTAGTATTAAGGTACCATTTCTGATGTCAGCTTTGACTGGATAATAATATCGGCTGAGTGAGTGATAAGAATTCAGAGCCATCGCAGCAGCCTAAGCATTAATAACTATGATGTCTAAAGAGGAGGACTAATATATTTAAAATAAAAAGTGGAAGTCAAAGTAATATTTCATATCAGTAAAACAAATTTATGGGATGAATGGAGCATACAGTTCCAGTGCTTCATAAGATGCAATTAAACAGTAATTTGATTATATGTGTTCTGTTTATTTTGACTTCAGATGTGGAGGAAAGGCTTTCACCAGTTGAAACAGAGAATTCAGTAAAAACAGTGACTTTAAGCACAATGAATTTCAGTGAGGGGAGAGCTATTTGGAGATCTGTATCTAGGCAGAGCATTTTCCTACAGCACATTTCTCAAGACAAATGGGGCAGACGTCATCTTTGTTTCTTTGTCCAGCAAGGCAAAACTGAGCATGGGAATCAAGATTCCTGGATGCTGGAGCTTGCTTTGTGCTAGCTTTGTGCTCGGGCACTGGAGAGTTACTTAACAAACAAAAAATAAAAACATCATGTACTTCTTTAATTCTCTTTAGTTTCCTCATATGTCAGCAAATCATGCACAAAACAATTTGTTTGATGACAAATTAGAGAAGCTAATGCCTGAACATAAATCTGCAAAAGCTCTTGCAAGTACCTTGTTTTCCAGAAAGACTATTAGAAATAAATTACTCATTCGAAGCCTCTTTTTAAAGATCATTTTCTTAGGCTGTTGCATGAACTGCTTCATCAGGGCTAATTACCTGTACTGGATGGAGCATTGTGCTAATGGGACTATGTGGCTTCCTGCACTGTGGTGGCTTATCCAGAGTTTGCTTGTATATTTCTGCACTACCTTATGCTCAAGAATATATATTTAATTTCTGTATTCCTATTATTTGCCAGTTGCAGTGTAGCAATGGGGAAGAAAGTGTGTAACATTGTTCTCCATAAAGATGCATCAATGCACTTCTAATAAAAAGCTATTTTAACTTACTGAAAATCTGAGCACCTTGTCTAGATTTTAATGAAGTCAGTAATGAAATTTCATCATTTTTTGTGGCATGGGATCAAAGATTGAAGTGATTATAGTGTGGAAAGGATCATTATATTTCAGAATTAAAAGCTGTAGGTTCTTTTCATGGTTTTGCTTAAATGTAGATAAAAGCAAACTTAGATTATGTTTTATGGTATACTATGAAGAAAGATTTTAGCTCCCACAGTGCATTCACCAACAGAAGTAATCTTTGCTTGAAAATAAGATGAAAAGTCATTGTCACTTGTACAGTCAAAAAGGACATGATATATGAGTCAGAATTAAATTACAGTCTTCACATTTATGCCACCACATACGAACATCCCCTGTACAAGCTGTGCTCGTAAACCCATAATTGGACAGTAACCAGAATAATCTGTCCCTTTAGGGATCAAGTTAGGCAAAAGGTCTGCCTACAGGATAAAAAGGTTTCCACCCCATTTAACCATAGTTCACCAAACCTGCATCCTGTTTTGGATGTCTTGAAGTCCACCAGCCCATGTCCGGTGGTGGGTTGTTCCTTGGTTCAAGGTCCACCAGTAGTACTCTGTTGTGGATTGGATTCTGGTTTACTGCTCAAAGTCTGACAGACTGCTCTTAACGTCTTTTATCTTGCAGTGCTGGCCTTGCCCTGCTGGAACTCTATATCCCGCTGTTTGACATGTGACAAATGAAGCAGCTGTCTTATCCAATGTATTTTCCTTCCCTTTTTTGCCTTGCTGAGGAGGCCTTTTCAGTTGATCCATCCTAGAAAACACCATTTTGAGACCCTGCTGCTCAGATGACCACCATCCCCTTGAATAATTGCCATCTTTAGTTCTACAGAGCCAAGTAAAGACATGTTGGCACTTTTGAATCCTTTTACCCAAGAAATCCAATTATTCAACTGAACCCCCTTATCCAAATCTCTTTCCTGAGATCCTGAATGCAGGGAAAGGGTCAGGCTGATGGTTTCTACAGAGTAGCTTTCCCCAGAAGGGTCCAGGAAGGATGGAGAGGACATTATACACAAGCAAACACTACTCAAAGTGGTGTTCCTGAGTTTAATCAGTATGCTACATGATGATTCTAGTTAATTATCCTTTAGCTGGAAACTGATAAAATTAAAATGCAAATGTTAGTTTACTATAGGAATGCTGAGTGTCCCACCAAAGTAAAGAAAATGCAGACATTTAGTGTGTCTGAATTTAATATTAATGAATCTTTGTTTATAAAGATATTTTTTTAAAAATTAGGTTACTAGGATAACCTCATTTATTAAAAATAAAAACCGTTATTCAATCAGACTGTCTTTTAAGTGATGTATTCCATATATATTTAAAGGTTATGCTTTAGTAATTACTAAATAAAATATTCTCCTAGTGCCCCAGTCAGCATCCCTGTTTACAGACAGGATACATGGTCATGGATCTGGTTTCAAGAGTTCCTTGGGCGGCTTTTTTGCTAAACAGTGTAGACTAACAGTAGAGTCAGCAGTCTAGACTTTCAACCACATTCCTCCTTCATGGATCAGCATTGACCATAGCAAAGGCAGGGATGATTCTGGCCACATGATTCTGTTTTAGGAAATGCGATTTTCTATATCTGGGCAAATTATGACAATGACAGCATGACTGACTGCATATTGCTTCAGGGTTTTTCTAGAGATTCTAGGTCTTAAAGAAATTAATAATAGAAAGAAGTCTGGAAAGGACAGCAAAACCAGGCAGCAAACAAGGTCTGAGGCACCTGGCTCTCATGCCTGGCATTTGCTTGGCACTTACGGATCAGCTTGTCCTGTGCCAAAGCTTAGACTGGAGAGGCATTGGAGCCACTGCCGGTGTGCTGTTGATCTGATGCAAGTCTGACATATCCAGCACGTGCCATGCGTGTACAAGTTCAACACGCTTGTGCACATGACACTGGATCTACCACTCTTGTATCTGACTCATGATCCCTACCTGGCAGAATTCTCCAAAGATGTTTAATCGTTGCTGCACACTCACATGGTGTAACAGATATGAATATCATAGGTACCTGAAGATATGATCCTTTGAGGTTCACTTTTGACACATATTAGCTAAGAGGTTGTTTAGTTGAGTTGTTACAGCTTAACTTTGAGGTTCTTCAGTGAACTGTATTGTATAAATCTGGTTTTCAGGAATATCCCATGTGAACTTTGATAGCAGTAAATTCTAGCCAGGATTTTAAAAATAGTCCAACTGTTCATCTTCAATGTCTTAAGAGTTTATTTTTCCTAAAACTCTGGAGAATTTAAGCTTAAAGTCAAATAAAATTGTTTACATGTACTGTGAATGATCAGCAAAACAATTGAAACCCTGACTGAGAGACCATAACACATTGATGGATAAGATTTTATTTTATGGAATACGAATTAGGATTTTAAATGACATTTAAGTAGAGGATATGAAAAGATTGTTTTCCTTCCAGAGCTGAATTATTAGTAGGTTTGTACTAAGTTGCAGGATATCATTATTATTTTTACATCAGTAATTTCTTTCTAACCCCAATTAGCAGGAGACCAGAAGCCACACTATGAATCTTTCACTGAAATGCAGTTGTCAGCTATGTAAATGACTTTCTAAATGTGTCTTGAAAATGCAAATGGTTTATGCAAATTAACCTGAACCACAGCGACAAGATGAGAAGTCTAAGAAATGATGGAATTAACTCAGTGGTGTTGGGAAGCATCATTGGACTCCACCTGAATGGAAAAGCATCACTGAGTTCCACCAGAGGGGGTAAAGGACACCTAGCAAACAGTTTCAGAAGTGCTAGAATAGATGGAGGGCATCTGTCCTGCTCACCTCTTTCAGCTGGGAAAAAAAAAAAAAAAAAAAAAAAAGGCGTAATTTTGAATACATGCTGACCACCTGGAAAAAACCCTGCTACAAATGGAAATAGATTTAAAATTTAGAAGTTAATGCTTCACACTCCTTACTGGTATCTGGCTTTTTAAAAGGCTTGGAAAGAAGTGTACAAATCCTTGAAATGATTCACTCTGAATTATTTAAGAGCTGGCAGCCTGACAAAAAGAAATAGAAATATTTTTCCTTCTTTCACAAGTCCTGAATGTATGCTAATATTTGGTATTTTATCCATTATATTAAGGACTAATCATGAGCTCTCACTCTGAATTTGCTTTAGTCATTGATTATTAATATCTCACATACTGTCATGTGAGACATTATTAGTCAATGTCTTTAGTAGGTTTAAGTCAGTAAAATCTGCAGCTGCTTCTCTTTGGAGAGTCTTTATTTTGCCTGTGTTTGTACAACTCAGGTGGAATTTCTAACTCAAGAGGAATTGAGGGAAGTGTCAGTATTGACCTTAAAGAAAGCAGAATTCCGATCCTGAAATCAGAATGAATAGCTGAGAAAGGATTTGGAAGAGGACCAGAAAGCTATCAGAAGTGAAACAGATTCAGGTGTTAGACTTTGGCTTGCTCATATATGGTAATAGATTAAGAAATACACCTTCCTCAGTTCTAACAGCCATGTTTTTCTTCTGTAAAGAACAGGGACCCTGGCCTAGATGCTTTCTTGAGGGTTTTACTGATTCTTCTAAATTTACTGATTCAAAAATGCAGATAACATTTTGTTAAATGGATTATGGTTTCTGTCAAAATAAATTAAAATAACAAACCATGGTGATTTTAGAAGTTGGCAATTACAGTGGCTTCCCCCAGAAAATGTAAGCCCAGTGCCACTTAGTAAGCTACTGTTATTTGTACAAATATGTTTATCTTCTAAGTTTATTCTTTGCATTTTAATGACATTGCCAGTTCACTGTTACAAATATATGTCATGTTGATGCATTCTTCATCTTCAACCTTCAAAGCTCTCAGATAAACTGAGATATTACACCAAGTACCACAATTTATTTGTAGTGTTAGCATTTCCCTAATTATCAAAAATCTCTAGCAGGATTTGATTAAAAATTCCGCAGGTGAAGGGCCTTGAGAACTAATCTATGCAACTAAAATACAGACCACTTACTGATAAAATAAAGACTGACAGCTTAATGGAAGAACAACTTCACAGTTAATCTATAAGGCTTGTAGATTAAGGCTTGTGGGGGTAATAGTGTGATACGCTCCACTCTGATGTGAACCTTGACCTCTAACAGCTGTGTGAAGCAGAGTTGCTGTTTCTACTCTGTAATAGGAATACATGTACTGTGATAAGCACAGGGATTTTGTTTTCTTTAATCTTCATCTTGTTGCTTTGTCTCTCAGTTAAAAAAAAAAAAAAAAAAAAAAAAAAGAAAAAGAAAAAAAACCACCAAAAACCAAAAAACAAACTGACAAGGATAAAACAGCAGAAGGGACCAGCAAAGCAGCTAAACTAGAAAACTGACAGTAAGACAGTGGATAATATTTATACACTTGGATCTTACAGAGCAAAACATAGGTATGATAATCACTAGAAGCTTCTGAAGTAGCTGTTTTCCATATCCAGGGTTAGTCAGAATTAAAAGTAGTTTCCAATGATGCCTACAAAGTCACATGTCCTCTTGGTTGCCATGTACCATACACAAGTAGCCCACACAAGAGACTCTGTGGCTTAGGATGAGTGTGCTGTTCAGTGAAGAGTAACAAGAGGGAGTGAGTTGTGGGGGTAAATTTCTGACAAATTGTATGGTGTGCAGCTATAAGGGAAGATGGCATTTAGGAAGCAGAGGAGAAATGAACAGACCTTTCTTATTTTTTTTATCCTTTGGCATCTAGTTTTATCAGATACTGCAGTTTCTGCTCAAACCTACTCTTCCTTCCCAGAATAATTTTTTATTCCCCCTGGAAATCAGGCCATCTCTAAACTACTGACTTTTCATTCTAAGAATCTGAAATAACTTCAGTCTCCACATTATACTGAAATATTTCTGATTTTTGTTTTAATGTACAAAACCATCTGTTAAATTTCTGAAGATGAGATCATATTTTATTTCCTACTGACACCACAAAATCAGAGAGCCTTTCTGAGTGGTCTAACACTCAAAGTTAGTGATTTAAGGTTGAAAAAATTCAGTTGGTACAGAAGCCACAATCCTGGGCAGAATTGAGACAACAGAAAATGTAACATTTTTATTTGTGTTTCAGGCTTCATGGCAATGGCTATCCTGTAGCTGTAGACCAGAAACAATTAATTTACCAACGTAGAACTTTGGTTAAATTATTCCACTGTAGTAAGGGATGTGCCAGCTCTGTTTCAGACCAAGGTCTACATTTAGTTTCTGGGAAAAAGATTTTAGAGGTTGGTAGGCCTTTAGCAAATGTGGCAAATAGCAGATTGGAAACTGAAGCTATATCGGCATGAACTAGATGAGATAAAACTGGTAGTGGAAAGGACATTAAATATCACAACTTCCTTAGCAGCATGGAGTAAGTTAGTTGAGACTCAAAAGTCAGAATTAGATGGCTTTACTTGACAGTTTAAATAGAAGTTAGGGCCTTAATGAAACAGCTACTATAGCTTCAGTGTGATGACCATTTAATTCCCTTAGTGCTTGCCTCTATGAATCTGAAAAAAATAGTCTGTTTTGTAGAGCTGATTAAAGTGCATCAGTTCAGCCTGAACTTTTGAGTTCCTTATAAAAATTATTCACAGAATCACAGACGGGTTGAGGTTGGAAGGGACCTCTGGAGCTCAGCTGGTCCAACTCCTGCTCAAGCTGAGCCATCACCAGCAGGCTGCCCAGGACCCTGTCCAGATGGCTTTTGAATAGTTCCAAGGATGGAGATTGTGAATTGATTGCCTTGTGTCTCCCATTGTTTCTTAGAAATATGCTGAAGCAGGCTTAATGTTTTTCAGAGCTGTGAAATACACAGTAATGGTTACACTGCTATACAGAGGGGTTACCTGAGAGTCTAGGTAGATTAGTGTTTTCCTGAACACCCTGGAGTGGTCCAGTTGTGTCTTAAATGTAGTATTTGCCTCCCTACTGTGTTTCATTTGTGTAACTGGTAGAAATCTGCTGAGGAGTTTCACTAGCACTTACAGGGGTTTTTTTTGAGTTTTCAAATTATATTTCCAGTCCAGCCTCTTTATCAAACACACAACAGTTTGCAGACAGCATTCACTGCTTCATTTCAAACACTCCACTTATCACCTGGTTTCTGCTGGATACTTTCCCTGTCTTTTACAAAAAGCTTAATCTGAGAAACCAGGCAGCTTTCTTAGTACTGAGTATATATTAGTCAATGTGGTGACAGATGAAAAGCTTGCACACATCTATTACACCAGACAAATCTGCTAATGAAAAATGTATTTAGCAATAATTTCTTATAAAATCAGGAAATAACACTGATCTTAGAGCAGAGGATTTCTTCAAAGTGAATAAATAAATAACCCTGAATATGCAATTCTATCGTATATTGGTAATTCTATTTTACGCTTTTATTAAACTATGACCGTTGGGTTTATCATTAAATAGTGGTACATTATTAGGGAAAAAATCAGACTGTTAGACTATTCGTTTGTTATACAGCACAAAAGTAGAGCACCTTTTCTTTCAATTGATGGATTTGGACCTTTTATACTCTGTGTATGGTATCCTAGCAGAGATGTGACTTTTTATACCTCACGTAACAATTGTTTAGTTGCTGTTTGCCAACTGCGAAGATCCATGTGGTCTATGGAAGTGTTAGGAGTGAAAAACATGCTGAAAACTAACCATCACATTTTTTTTCATGTGCCTCCTATTAAATAAACTGGCAGAACTGATGGACTACCCCAGACCAAGGACCAAGGAATGAGGTGGAGTATCCAGTGGTTGTGTTGGCACTGACCATCTAATCACATTCTGTAAGGGCTACAATCTCAGTAAGTTATGAGTATGCAGGTCTTTGAATTTGCACAAGTATAATGATGTGTTCACTTCTACTATCACACACAACTAGAAATGGATAGCTAAGTGCTGCAGTCTGACTTAGAGAAAGTGGAAGACAGAGATACCGGACCCAGCATTAGCAATGGGAGCACAACTACTTCACAGTTACCACAGAGGAGGCTCTGTGGGCAATTCCTGTGCACAGAATAATAGGGCTGCTTGAATTCCCATACCTGTGCCCTATACATTCAGCAGTATGCAAGCTGACCTATGTGTGGCTTTATGTTCAGCAATTTGAAAGTACTTGTGAAGCTGTTGTCAGGTCACTCACAACAAATGGATATAATTTAGTTTTCAATTACATTTGAAGAGAGGAAAAAAACCCAAACTGGTAGTTGCGTAAGTAGTAATTAGATTCCATTACTAATATTGTGCTGTAGTTTTTTAAATTATTAAGAGAGAATTAACAAAAATTATGAAAAATCTGTTTGAGGGCAGTATTCCAAGACAATAATAATTGTGCTTATGAAAATTAGAACCTCAGAGAAGATATTTTAGCCTATGGAGACAGATCTAAACTGGATAGTTAAAAGGTTGTGGAACTACAAAAGTACTACAGAGTGCTGAACTACCGACAGAAGTATTTACAAACCTAGGTGGAAGTGGTGGCCTAAACAGAGGAAAGAAAAAGTTAGTCCCTCCATCTATGCTGAATATAGATTTTTTTTTACTGCTACTTGATCAAAAAGATAATATATTATTTTCTCTATTAATATTTAATATCTTACTATTGCACATATCAAATATTAGAATAGATGTGTTACTAGAGTCAGCTAAATATTGGTTTTCTGTGTTCATTTCTATTGTCTGGCCATTCAGTGTCTGTCCAGTAGATTCAGGAATCATAGCTGGTTTGTTATTTGTTACTGCTTAAGGCCTAGGCTTCAAATCTCTCTCGTGTAGTCTACAGAACCATTGCATAATGCTTCTTAGTGTCAGTCTTCCACATGCAAGGGCAATTAGTCTGTTCTGAGACAATCTAGAAAAAAAATATATATTTCATATATATTTGAATATCTAAATAAGTGCTTAGGAATTATTTTTTCAGAAAGGCCACTGCTTTTCTCAACAGAAAATGTAAATTATGTCTTATTTTTTCTAGGGTTCACCACATTTGAGGCCTTTTTCAAATATTTTATAAAGTGTTAAATGTCTGTTCAGAGTGATCATCAAGTTTACTCCACACAGGAGTGCTTACTGTCACACATTAAGTGACTGTCCAAGTCTTTGGGTGCTTGGAAGGATGGAGCTGCTATAGGGTGAATCGGTTCATCTTCAATACTTGCATAGGCCAGGTTGCAGCTCTGTCTGGATCATCTTGCAGTCCTTAACATTTTAATTCAGTGTCAGAGTGATGCAAGAAACACTGGTGTCTCTGCTTAGTGGGTGGAAAATGAAAAACTTACAGTTTAATTAGGGGCGTTTTTTAAAAAAATATGTTTATCTCTGAAAGAGGGCATTAGGCAATATTTAGCCTTCAGATCCCAAGCTCCAGTCCTAAGAACCTCTCCACAGTTGACAGCTCATAATGCACATACCTCAACTCATAAGCCTGTCAGTCCTCCAGTCTCGGAAGTTCTCCTACACATACCTAGAAGCATTTCTGCTTGGACAAGGCTGACCAGCTCAGCATCTTTTGATTTAGAGATCAGACACCCTGAGAAGCCTCACCTAGTACCTAGTAAGGCTTTCAGTGCAAGCACATACACAGCCCTGCCTGGGCTGCGCACAAAGGCTGCAGACCAAGGCAGAAGTAGCACTTCTTTCTTATAAGTGGGGGGGGGGTTGTTTGTTTGTTTTGTTTTGTTTTGTTTTTAAATAAGATCCAAGAAGTGAGAGCTCTTGTAAAATAAAAGCGCAAGAAAATGTGGCTGGGATAATATGTCTGGTATAAATGTCACTGGCCTGGCTTCGCAGTTCTGGACTCTTCTTTCCAAATCCACTTTGGACAAATCGGCACTGCTGTGGCCATCAATAACTTTTCTGATACTTTTTCAAGCTTCAGGAGGTTAACTGAAATGCAACTGAACCTCTTGTGCTTCACCATCATTAGTTCTTCATTGGTCTATGGCCATGAAATTAATGGAGCAAAAAAGGATGTCCGGTTATGGGCTGAGAGATTTGTATGCAGGAACTGTACATGAGTTAGCACGTGTATGTGTGTTTTGATGACTGATGCATACTAAAACCTGCAAAATCCTGGCTTCTGAAAGACAGAACAGACACTGAATAATGAATTTGGTTCTTCCTTCCTTCAGTGAAGCAGCAGAGTGAGCTTGATTGTTTGGTAATCTCTTGTTACTGTTGATTGTTTTTGATATTCTGACTTTCAATAAACTGAATAAAAATTCTGGAGCAATTATTATGGAGTCAGCAGATTTCAGTGATGAATGACTGACCTGCTAGAAGGGTGAAATCTTAGCCACGTTGAAAAAGTCCCCTCATATGTAGACCTCATTCTAATTTGGGGTGTACATCAATAATCATTCTGATTAAAAAAATGGGCTTTCTATTCTTGAATGTCTAAGGGCCCTGAGAGCTCATTTTTTAATAAATAGATGCTATGAAATGTATCTGCAATGATACCCCAAAGTTTTAGTGAAAAGCAACAATTCCTAATTAGAACCAAGGACAATGCATCTTCTCACAAAGTCAGAAATATTATATTCCACAAAATTAATAGATTATTTTTTTTTTTACACTGGAGGAGAGTGATGTTTCACTAATTTGTCTGAATCTGCCCATTTTCCAGTTCTTTCCACTTCCTTCTAACCAGATAATTTATTTCAAATTTGACAGCTTTCTATATTATTATCGTCAACACACTCCAAAAATTTGTTGGCAGATAATAAATTTTAAGTCAAGTCTGACTCAGAAGGTTTTTTTCTCTGATAAATGTTTGTATCTCTAGGTAACAGAAGGTCTGAAGGTATGACATTTGTGAAGAAAAAATAGGGAAAATAGCTACTAAAAATCATTAATCATGGCTCTTTACAGTATACATACAGCTGTATGTTAAAAATGTCTGCTGTTTAGGCTACCAGATGGGTAGCCTTCACTTTCAGAGCAGCTGTCTCTGTGTTTCAGAAACAGAGTAGAAAAGGTATTGGAAAATGTTTTAGAGATAGTGGTTTTGTTCTCTGTCAGATGACTGACTCTAAATGGATAATACTATTAGAGAAACATCCTCCTGGAGATCTAAAATGTTGGAGAAATACTAGGAGGGAATAGGAGCTGATTTTTAACTTTAAAGGAAAAAAATGTTTTTTTCACATAATTCAAATGAGAAACCATTGAAATATATTGGGATTTTTGTGTGTGTATGTACCTTTTAGGAATCTCTAAAATAGCCAGTGCTTTCCCCTTGAGTATTATGGTCCATGTTTATGATTACTGAGCTTACTTACTTTCTAATCAATGTGCTAATCACTTCCAAGCTTGGGGCTATTAGCAAGTTATTATGAGCTGGCAGCAAGTAAATTAAATAGATGTAAAGAGGCATATGGTTCCTCATTTGCTTAGAACAGTAGCTCTGCAGGAAGAAATGTGCAAGGCTTGAAGAAGCACTGACAAAAAGTAATTTTGTGCAATGCTGGAAATACTAAGTTTGCTGTGTTGCCAAACTTCTGTTTGGCTTCCTCAACAGCTCTGAACAGTGATGTATCATATGTAGCTACGCTGTGATTATCTGGTGACTGTGCTGTGATTGAGTTTCTTTTGCAACAGGAATATGTGCAAAGTTAAGTGGTTAGTCTCTAGACCATGTCCTAGTGCCTAGGACTGATACAGCTGGTTGTAGGTGGGGGATTTTCAGGGCTGAGGGGAAAACCATACATGGCCTTTTTTTTTTTTTCTCCTCTTTTTTTTTCTCTCTCCCTTTTTTTGTTTTCTTCCTTTTTTTTTTTTTTCTTTCTCCTTCTTCCCTGGGGATACTGCTTCCCTCTGTACTATCAGAAAACAGTATAGGACAAAGGAGTTATTGTCAAATTTCAAACTTGGAGTCTGGACTAGATTCAGCTAAATACTAGCTGTTGTCTGTTTTGGCTCTAGAGTACATTGTAAGCAAAAGTTGTATAAAGTCTGGGCCCACATTTTTAGTGCTCACTAAGTTCTGCTGTAACCTGAACTGAAGGGTTGATTTATGGCTTCATAACCCAATTAATGTCTACAGCATGTCCAAGTAGTGTGTTGGTGGAATATTATTGGCAGTATCTGGTATGTGTTCTATGAATGCAGTAAACCAAGGCACATAACAGTATACATATAGCTGTATGTTAAAAAAAAAATGAATTTGGTTCTTCCTTCCTTCAGTGAAGCAGCAGAGTGAGCAAGTTACTTGTTCAGGACCATTTAAAATGTCACAGGGAAAAACAGAGTCAAATCGAGAAGTACTAAGTCCCATCTTTTATCAAATAAACTGAATTGTCTGTGATTAGGGAAGAAAGAGGATCCTCAAATCAAACATGGTTTTTTTTATGGGTTGATTGAGCATCATGTGTGCTGTCTTTAAACTGAAAGTTGTTAATTGTGTGTGCCTTCGTATCTTAAGATTTCAGCAGAAACAGTGAAGGTGAATACTGAATATAAGGTGAGCCATTCAACTGAAAGCTTGATAATGAGGCTTAACTCAGGATACTCTGTTACCTGGCTTTTCCCAAAGCCTTCCTCTGTTCCTTTTACCACTTAAAGAATCTTCCTTTAATATCCTTGACTAGATATTGATAAAAAAATAAAATATGGCTTAGAAATATGTGCCCCATTAAATTTCAAGTGTGCAGAGGTGTGCCTGTAGTCAGACATGCCTTCAGCAAGCAAGGAGTTAGTCTGGCAGAGATCTGGTTTCATCTGCTGTGATCAACAACAGCTGTGAATCCACTGTGGTCTGGGGCCTGATTAGGTGATTGTTAATTGTTTAATGTGTTAAGGAAAAGTTAGGGATATGTAAGAGAAGCTTCTGTTGCTGATCTCAAAAACTATGAGTAATTCTCAAGATCAGCAGTGGGACCATGGCTGATTCAGCTCTATGTAATATCTATAAACCCATTAGCAAAGCAAGGTGGTGATTAATTATTCTGGAGAGGACTCAAGGGGAAAGTGATTCCTTCTGTCATTAGTCAAGACAGAACATTCAATGTGGTCTTACTTTGGTTTGGTGTCCCTAGTAGACTGCAGGTTTTTCACTGATCTCCTTCAGCAAGTGCTCTGTGCTTAGCCCACGAGCCAGCTGTGAGCTAGAAAACATGTAGGCTCTGACTCTTTTTAAAGTAGAGAGCAATTATAATGCATTGGATAATTTGGCAATGCAGAAGGAACCAAATCAAAGGTAACCTAGGGCTAGAGGAAATCCAGTAGGTGGGATAGGAGGTTGTTTTGACTGGAAGCCTGGGTGGAGGAGGGGATGGGTTAGGGGAGCAGAACTACAGCTCTGGGCAGAAAACGGTTCTTAAACTGACCTTGAATACAGGCCAGCATGGGGTAAACATTCCCACAGTGACATTCAAGGAAGCAGAACAGAGTTCATCATCAAGAGGGATATTTTTTAATCCCTTTTCTCATTTTGGAGGCAGAAATGCATAAGGCTTTCCAGAACTGAAAGGCAAGAAAAAAATTAGTTGGGATCAGACAATTATTACATTATGTAATGCTTGACCTTTCTATGTTGTTTCTGAGTAGTCATTAAGTTGTAATTATAGTCTGACTTAGAAGCAAAGAACTGCTTGAAACCGAAAAGAACTGAATTTTGAGGTTTGGAAATGTCAAAAATGGTATGTTTGATGACCTCAAAAGCTTTTCTTCAATGTTTTTGTTGTTTTACTGGAATCAAATGCTTTCTGCAAAGTGCATTGGCTTTGATGGATACATTTTCCACTCTAAAAATACTTAAAAACAATTAGAGATTTTTTTAAAAGATCTCTAAGCATGTCAGAGCATGTTCTACATGTGAAGGACCATATGTCTTTTTTTTGCTATAGAGATAATTACAAAACACAGATATTTTTAAATCAGGAGGAGGTATACAGATGCTAGTGTTCAAATCATGCTACTTGAAATCAGCATGCATTTAGATCAGCTGACTTATGTACTGTGCTGAAAATTAATTGTGTTTTAGTGTCCTCACTATAATTTTTTGTTGGTACAAAGCTGGTTTGTGTACCAGTGTTGGGCAGTATGGTCTGTTGATAGCATTGCAGAGTTGGTAACTGGAATGTTTTTATTTGACTGAAGAATGGTAAGCACTAGCCTACTGTGCTTATATAAAGGAAGTAATTTTCTGCGTCTCCATAGCCAGTCCTTACTACTATTTACCTCGGCTGTAAATGCAGAAGATTTTGCTGTTTCTTCTGTTGTAATTTCTTCTCAGCAAGCGTCAACGGAAAATTATAATTTAAGACTTCCTACTGGAAAAGGTATTAATTTTCATAACATTTAGTGTTCTGTCAAAACTGGAAAAGTCTCACCATGAAGACTTTTACAATTAAGACAGTTATATCTGCAATTTAAAATTCAGTCCTGCCAATATCAGATAAATAATAACATATTTAGATATCAATGTCAATGCTACGTTAACGCAAATATAAGCTGCTCAGCATAAAGTAATGTTTTCTTTGCACTAGGATCAAACTGAAGAGGAATGTTGTTATCTTCAAGGATAAGAAGGGGTTTTTTTCTGTGAAGCTCTGTCAGCACGTACTGTGTATGCATGGCCTTTTCAGGGTCAGCTCTGATGTCTCTTCACAAGCGAAGCTTTAACTTAGCCACTCTCCCAGGGACTGGTTTGGTGACCAGGGCCGGTGTATTTTGTGGAACATGCTTTGTGTCTAAACTGAGGAAGTGTGATCTGGATGAT
>NW_010103492.1:38275-47039 GCF_000699245.1 Pterocles gutturalis | reverse complement strand
CCTTCAAGCAGTGATGTCATTTAATTTAAAATATATAGCTTGCTGGACTAATCAAGGAAAAATGTAGAGTATATATGCACCTCAATTGCCTAATTTTAGACAAACTATAATAGAGAAAACTATATTAGAATAAAATGGCTATAAATGAAAAGCTACTTCATTTTCTGTGGTCATGTAAAAGTCAGAGCTGTTTGAATCCATAATTCATCTGTCAAAATCTCTTAGAGGTATCATTGACCTTCCTGGGAAACTTCCATCACATAGAGAAGAATAGTTCTGAAGGAATCACATTAAATCATACTGCATTACTGACAGCCAGTTACTTAAAGATAATTTAGCCCACTTTAACAAGTACTTAACAATGAATTGTACTTTTCTATATTCTTATTCTTCACATCTTAAAGTAGCAAAGCTGGCATCTCTGTGCAATATATGCATATTAAAATCAATGCAAAAATGCATGCCCCACCATGTTTCACTTAGTGTAATCTCCCAAGGGAGCTATTAAGATTCTTTTATGGAGCTTCAGATACATATTTTCAATCAGTACTGAACTGGAGGAACTAATGTTTCCAAGGAACATTAGAATAACATAGTTCTATTTTTTCTGGCACATCTTCAGAAGTACTTAGGAATATATATTTCCTTTTAAAATAATAATTGTTAATAAATAATGAAAAATCACTCAGCCAGCTACCACTCTAAAATGAATTATTCTCATAAAGTAGTGAATTTTAGTGCTGGAATTCAGATGAAGAGCAGCACAGATTCTAAATAACAAATAGGTGTTGACAGGGGTGGGACAGAAATATCAAAAATTTTTCCACTAAAAAGGTTGGTTATATCAATTTGCACATTTAGAACATATTGAATACTTTAGAAAGGGTACCTGCCTATCTAAATATTCTTTCTTTGATCATATCTGACAAAGGATGGAGGAAAATTGCAAAAGCACAGGAAATCAGAATGCATATCTCCTCCTTTCATCACTCACAATACATGTTGAGCCCTGCAGGTACATAAACAATAGCCTATGTATGGGAAGTTGCCTCTAGCATTTGAAATTTTGTTTTACAACTACAACCAGAATCACAGATTTCATAATTTTTCATGGGAGGGGATGGATAATATTCTTACAGTTTTTCATAGTTACAATCTTGTTCGTAGAATTACTTTTTATTGCTCTTCACTAAATAATCACTGGTTTTCTCCATTTATTGAGAAATTTCCTTTTTGTTTTGTAAATTATGATGAAAAAAAGGGAGTCAAGTAATGCATTTATGAAGCATTTTGACTGGTCTCCGTTCTTTATCATCTATTACAGATACTCAGTCTGTCACATGGTTTTATTTAGCAATTCAGAAAAGAAGAAACTCGAAACATTTAGGGGCTTTCTGGGAAAAGCACATGAAATTCCTATTTATTTTTTTAGATGTCTAAGAAAAACAAACACACATCTACTTCATTTTGAATATCATTAAGATTTTATGAATCATTCTGGACTATGACTACCAGAAATTCTTACCAAATTTTCCACTCCACTCCACTTCACTTTAATATTTTTTTTTTTTTGGTAATTAAAATATCCCTTTATGACAATGACAATGATATCAATCAAATGTCATTTGATCAATGCAAGATACGGTGTAGAAACACAAAATATTGCATACACTTCAGGACAAATAAAAGTTTTATTTTAACAATGTCATATGACTGTGCTGTGACTGGTTCTTCTGGGCTTGAGGCCATATTTTTTTATGCATTTACATCTGATAGATGCAGATGATTTGGATTTCAGTTAAACCTGTTAACATCTAATTTTTCAGGTTTCCCTTACATATTTTTGGGAAAGCTGGACTGTTGATGCTAGCACTTTCTGAAATAAATATTTGCTATCTTAAACTGGGTTGAACAGATGATGCAAGATTCAAGGAAAGGTCAAGGATGACAGACTTTTATCCTGCTGATTAAACAGCTTTACAGAGAAGTGAGGGCCATTGAACCACTATGGTTACTGAAGCTTCAGGGGGAAAGACAGAAGACCATTAAGAGTAAGCTATGGAAAATGTGGACCGAAAAAAAAGTAAATGCCACTCATGGCAGCTTTTAATTGATTTTTAAAATCCTTTGAAAAGCTTCTCTGTTGCTCTCTAATTAATTTTTTCCAAAGTTCAAGTAAAAGGTGAATTAAATTTTGTCTTTGGTATCATTCCCTGTAGTTAAATAAGCATCACTCACCACAGTAGCTTTGTAGTATACTTGATGCTCTGAGAACAAATGAAAACAGAGGAGAAAAGAACCCTTCAAAATGCAAACATTTAAAGTCCTTTGTCATTTAAAAGACAGTATCAAAGGAACTTCTACAAAAGAACATGGAAAATGATCTAGGCAAAAAACTGTTTTAAGAGTATTTTTTCACATTTACCTAGCACTTTCTACATATTCAGACTTTTGTGCACACGACGTAATTTATCCCACAGTAACTTCAAATAGGTATTCCCTCTTTATAAGAAAATTGTGAAGGTAACTCTGCTTCTTCTTAAGAAGGGTTTGTAGCAAGGAGGTGGACACAACAAAAACCCTATTGAAATTAAAGAAAAAAGATGTTTCCATATTAGAAATTTTAGGCCACTTTGTACTGGCTGACTACTTTGAAATTGTTACGCTAAAGCATCTATGTAACCAAGATTTTCTGAATATCTCAGTGCATACTACAATGCCCTGGCTTTTGGTATAGTCCAACTCACAGCCAGAACCACATAAAGGTTTATCAAAAAAAACATACAACCTCAGCACAACTCCAGTTTAAGCAGAATCATAGAACGGTTAGGGTTGGAAAGGACCTTAGAGATCATCTAGTTCCAACCGCCCTACTATAGGCAGGGACACCTCCCACTAGACCAGTTTGCTCAAAGCCTCGTCCAGCCTGGCCTTGAACACCTCCAGGGATGGGGCATCCACAGCTTCCCTGGGCAACCTGTTCCAGTGTCTCACCACCCTCACAGTGAAGAATTTCTAATATCTAGTCTAAATCTGCCCTCTTCCAGTTTAAATCCATTACCCCTCGTCCTGTTGCTACACTCCCTTGTAAAAATTTCCTCCCCATCTCTCCTGCAGGCCCCCTTCAGGTACTGGAAGGCTGCTATAAGGTCCCCCAGGAGCCTTCTCTTCACCAGGCTGCACAACCCCAACTCTCTCAGCCTGTCCTCATAGGGGAGATGTTCCAGCCCTCTGGTCATCTTCATGGCCCTCCTTTGGACCTGCTCCAACAGCTCGACCCCTTCTTGCACTGGGGAGCCCAGAACAGGAAGCAGTACTCCAGGTAGGGTCTCACTAGAACAGAGTAAATGGGCAGAATCAATTCCCTCAACCTGCTGGCCACACTTCTCTTGATGCAGCCCAGGATTCGGTCGACCTTCTGGGCCATGAGCACACACTGCCAGCTCATATTCAGTTTTTCATCTACCAACACCCCCAAATCCTTTTCTCAGGGCTGCACTCAAGCCATTCTCCACCCAGCCTGTAGTTGTGCTTGGGATTGCCTTGACCCATGTGCAGGACCTTGCATTTGGGTTTGTTGAACTTCACGAGGTTGGCATGGGCCCACCTCTCAAGCCTGTCCAAGTACCTCTGGATGGCATCCCTTCCCTCTATCACGTTGACTACACCACATAGCTTGGTGTTGTCGGCAAACTTGCTGAGGATGCACTCAATCACACTGTCCATGTTGCTGACAAAGATGTTAAATAGCACTGGTCCCAGCACCAGTCCCTGAGGAACCCTACTCGTCACCAGTCTCCATTCGGACATTGAGCCATGGACCACAATTCTCTCAGTGCGTCCATTCCGACAATTCCTTATCCAGCGGGTGGTCCATCCACATCCATCAAATCCATATTTTTCCAGTTTGGCCACCAGGATGTCGTGCAGGACAGGCTTTGCAGAAGTTCAAGTAGTTTATGTCAGTTGTTCTTCCTTTGTCCACTGATTCTGTAACTCAACCATAAAAGGCCACCAGGTTTGTCAGGCACAGTTTGCACTTGGTGAAGCCATGCTGGTTACCAATCACCTCTCCTTCATTTTCTATGTGCCTTAGTAGAGCCTTCAGAAGGATCTGCTCCATGACCTTGCCAGGAACAAAGGTGAGACTGACTGGCCTATAGTTCTGCATGTCTTCTTTTTCATCGTTCTTGAAAATGGGGGTTATGTTTCCCCTTTTCCAGTTGGTGGGAACTTCACCAGACTTCTATGACCTTTCAAATACGATGGTTAATGGCTTGGCAACTTCATCTGCCAGTTCCCTCAGGACCCGTTGATGGATCTCATCAGGTCCCATGGACTTGTGTACCTTCAGGTTCTTCAGATGGTCTCAAACCTGATCTTCACTTATGGTGGGAAGATCTTCCTTCTTCCAGTTATTACCTTCCCTTTCTGCAACCTGGGCAGTGTGGACAGAGCCCTTGCCAGTGAAGACCAAGGCAAAGAAGTCATTGAGCACCTCAGCCTTCTCCATATCCCTCATGGCCAGGTCTCCAGTTTCCTTTCGGAGAAGGCCCACATCTTCCCTAGTCTTCTTTTTGTTGCCAGTGTACTTGCATAAGGTCTTCTTGTTTCCCTTTATGTCCCTGACTAGATTTAATTCTATCTGGGCTTTAGCTTTCCTAACCCGATCCCTGGCTGCCCAGACAGCCTCTTTGTATACCTCCCAGCTAACCCATCCTTGCTTCTACTCTCTATATATTTTATTTTTCTGCTGGACTAAGTCCAGGAGCATCTTGTTCGTCCATGGAGTCCTCCTGGCATTCTTGCTCGCCTTCCTCTTTCTTGGGATGCACTGCTCCTGTGCTTGCAGGAGGTGGCCCCCTTGAGTACTCACCAGCTTTCTTGGGCCCCTCTTCCCTCCAGGGCTTTGTACCACAATACTCGGCCACGCAGGTCCCTGAAGAGGTCAAAGTCCATTCTCTTGAAGTTTAGAGTAGTGACCTTGCTGTGCACCCTCTTTGACCCCCTGAAATACTAGGGTCTGAGCAGTGAGGCCCTGAAACAAAATTGACCTCTAGATGAACCTCACAACCTAACAATATATCTAATATGTATAATATAGATCACGTATGCAATGTATTACCTTACGAATATATGCCAATTTATAAAAGATTTTGTTGTAATGCTTATAGAGCATTTCTGTAATGCTTGTTGTAAAATAATAGCTGTGTAACAGTAGTCCCACTTGTCAGAAAGACATATACCTATCTCAAACCAACAAACAGACCTCTATGTGACAGAATGTAACAGGGCGGTGACAGGCTTTGTTGAAAGACGCATAATCAAAGATAACCTTTACTTCTTCTTAACTTTTTTTTCGGGTTCTGGCCAAGTGCAGGAAAAAGTTAACAAGGAAAAAAAGACTACACCAGATGTTTTTTGTAGCTTAAGATATAAAGTTGTTTATTTAACTATATAAAAGCGGGGACCGTTTGCAGGGAAATTTGGAAGCCTCGTCTATACAGTGGACGCACTTTATAGAGATTTCCCAATTGCCAGGAAGGGTTCCCCAAATCCTCGCTGCAACCGGGCTCCCCAGCAACTATGGATCTGGATGATGGTAACGTATTAACAGGGCAATTGGTGATGTATCCTTCTTAATCACTGTCACTGACTCTATGTAGTAATGATTAGGTGCATTACCTTAATTTATGCTTGCTATAGTAGTTTGCTTATTATTTTGCTGCTTCACCTTATCTTGCTTTAATTCATTTTCACCATCTTATTTTCCTCACTATTTTATCACTGTAAACATAAGTGAAAATAAGTTTACTTTTTTTTTTTTTTAATTTGGTGCCTGTGTCCTTTGTGCTAACCCCGTTGATCGGCAAAAAAACCCCTAAGGATCTTGAACTCAAATACATTCTTTGCTTCAGTCTTTAATAGTAAGACCAATTGTTGTCAGTCCCCTGGGCTCAAAGGCAGGGATGGGGAGCAGAATGAAGCCCCCATAATCCAAGGAGAAATGGTTAGCAACCGGCTACACCACTTAGACACACACAAGTCTATGAAGCTGGATGGGATCCACCCAAGGGTACTGAGGGAGCTGGCAGAAATGCTCACCAAGCCACTTTCAGTCACATATCAGCAGTCCTGGCTATGTGGGGAGGTCCCAGTTGACTGGAGGTTGACTGGTTATCCGCAAGAAGGGCTGGAAGGAAGATCCAGGAACTACAGGCCTGTCAGTCTGACCTCAATACCAGGGAAGGTTACGGAGCAGATCACATTGAGTGCCATCATGTGGCACGTATAAGACAACCAGGTGATCAGGCCCAGTCAGCATGGGTTTATGAAAGGCAGGTCCTGCTTGACTAACTTGATCTCCTTCTATGACAAGATGACTCACTTAGTGGATGAGGGAAAGACTGTAGATGTTGTCTACCTAGACTTTAGTAAAGCCTTTGACACCATTTCCCATAGGATTATCCAGAAGAAACCGGATACTCATGGCTTGGACAGGTGTATTCTTTGCTGGGTAAAAGCTGGCTGGCTGGCTAGGCCCACAGAATTATGGTGAATGGAGTTAAATCCAGTTGGTGGCCGGTCACAAGTGGTGTTCCCCAAGGCTCAATATTGGGGCCAGTTCTGTTTAATATCTTTCTGAATGAGGGGATCAAGTGTATCCTCAGTCAGTTTGCAAAGTTGGGCAGGAGTGTTGATCTGCTTGAGGGTAGAAAGGCTCTACAAAGGGATCTGGACAGGCTGGATTGAAAGGCCAAGGCCAGTTGTATGAGATTCCACAAGGCTAAGTGTCAGGTCCTACACTTAGGTCACAACAACCCCATGCAATGTTACAGGCTTGGGGAAGAGTGGCTGGAAAACCGCCTGGTAGAAAAGGACCTAGGGGTCAACAGCCAGCAGTGTGCCCAGGTGTCCAAGAAGGCCAGTGGCATCCTGGCTTGTCTCAGAAACAGTGTGGCCAGCAGGTCTAGGGAAGTGATCATCCTCTTATATTGGGCACTGGTAAGACAGCACCTTGAATACTGTATTCAGTTTTGGGCCCCTCACTACAAGAAAGACATTGAAGTGCTGAAGCACATCCAAAGAAGAGCCACAAAGCTGGTGAAGGGTCTAGAGAACAGGTCTTATGAGGAAGGGCTGAGGGAACAGGAGTGGCTTAGACTGGAGAAAAGAGAGCTGAGGGAAGACCTGATCACTCTCTACAACCACCTGAAAGTAGGTTGTAGCAAGGTGGGTGTTGGTGTCTTTTCCCAATCAACAACTCACAGCACAAGAAGAAATGGCCTCAGGGTGTGCCAGTGGAGGTTTAGACCAGATATTAGGAAAACTTTCTTCACCACAAGGGTTATTAAGCATTGGAACAGGCTGCCCAGAGAAGTCGCCATCCCTGGAAAATTTAAAAGATGTGTAGATGTGGCATGGTTTAGTGGTGGACTTGGCAGTGTTAGATTTACAGTTGGACTCAATTATCTTAAAGATATTTTCCAACCTAAATGGTTCTGTGGACCTATGATTCTTATCACTATAATCACAGAAAAACCCCAAAATACCAGAGGATTCCTGCCGATATCTCTTCAGGATAGTCACTTCTGTGATTTTCTAATGGCAAGCAAATTGCGTGAGAACAAAACTTTTTAACAAGGCTAAAACTAGGTTGTGTTATTCAAAATTCCATGTTTATTTAAAAAAAAAAATCTCTGTGACTTGAAACATGTAGTGTGATAACTGCAAAAGAGCCTACGTATTTCGTTTACCATGTTGTATCTAACCATAGTAACCAAAGGACTTCATTTTAGGCTGACAAGCTATGATCATCAAGGTTGTTTGACTTACATCAAATCAGCTTTGGTAGAGGTCAAATCCCTGGAAACCTATCTATGGCTAGTTCAAACAAATAAACATCTAAATTAAAAAAAAAAAAAAGGGGACAACCAAGTTCTGCTGGCTTGTATTTCTCTTAATAGATGTTTCCTAACGGACTCTAGAAGAGTTTTTGGCAGGACAATATGTATTTTCTGATTATGTCAAAAAGTCAATTGAAAATCCATCTGTTTCAGCAAAAAAGTAATACTTTTTCAAAAATGCAACATAGCAACCAGCATTCTGCCTGGCACCAAGAAGAGTGAGAGCAAATCCCACGTTGACCTAACATGGTATTAGTTACTACTTGGAGTCTAAGCCTGGGGGTGGGAACTAACAAAACGAACACAAAAACAACAAATTTCTATTCCTAGTGTCTTATTCTGTGGAATATCATCCTTTTTCCTGATTAATAATGCCTAAAACAGACCTCAGTAAAACTGGGTAGTATTAACTCCAAATTGGCATTTTAAAGCTTGTTACCTTTAAAAAGAAGGCACCTGATGATTTATCTTATTTCTTTTCCCCAAACTATACCAAGAAACTTTTGAAAACTAAAAGACATCGAGAAAAATATAAAATTGTACTTCCATGGTGTTGTGAATGTATTTAATTCAAACCTGGTGTGAATATTCCCTTTACTTGTTATGTTTACCAGATCTTTAGACTAGGAGCGTATATCAAAGCTTATATAGTCAAATCAGTGACAAGTTACTGCAATTTTGGGACATGTAATCTTGTATTCTAGCGTACAAGACAAGATTACTCTCATTTACCTTGCAATATGTGTATTTAATTTCACTGGAGTGTAGTGGGTTTTATTGCTTTACTGTTTCAAGTGGGATAAACATCTTTTTTGGACTACAGTGTAGTTTGCTAGCTAAACAGGAAAAAAGATCTG
>NW_010103492.1:27791-38244 GCF_000699245.1 Pterocles gutturalis | reverse complement strand
TGTATCCGTTAGAAATCGCTCTTTCTTTCAGAGCACACAGGATTAGGATCCATACAGGGAGATATATTTGCTTCATCAAAGTACAATAATTATAAGGGTCCATATAAGATTCACTGATGATGACATACATAGTATGAAAGATTCTACAGGATTAGATGTCTCAGAAAAAATTGCAGATAAGAAAAGAGCCAGCATATCTTAATTTTCCTCTCACCCCAATTCGAAAACCTCTGTTCCTCAAAACAGTCTTGTCACATGTTAGACAGTCAAAAGGGTACATGAAAGATGTCTTTCTGGGACTTAAGGTTGTTATAATCCCCGTGCACTGCCGTTTTTGTCATTGCTCCCACTTTGTTTCTGTTCTTTACAATGCAAACTGTGTGTCTTTCTGCTTTGTACTGTGTACTTTACTGAAGGAGAACATTTATGTGAACATTTATCAATCAGCTACTTCTGATTACTCCAGAATATGTTTCTGATCCCAAATTTCCAAGAGATATGCTTAGCCCCAAAGCTCAGTTCACCATTAGATTAATTGTATTTTCATAAGGGAGAATGGCACACAGCAAGAAGAATACTTACATACCGAAAATCAAGCGCCATATACATTGTGCAGTCACCAATGTTTTTATACTGTTTAAATCCATTTTTTCTCATACGCATATGTTTTTTCCTAAATCATGTGATGTTTAATCTTATCAGGTATCAATCTTCTATTGTGCATCCAGTGTGCAATACCTGCCTGGTTAATTACCTCACCTGAGCACGCTCTCAGTCTCCAAGCATTAATAATAGCCTGCATTCAAGTGCTCGCATATCACAACATACTCAGAAGGCCTTATCTGCATGTTCCTTAGTCTTTGCACCCTCACATCCTCCTGTCCTCTCCATGGCTAGTGCACCTTAGACCATAGGCACCCTGTTTCGGTTAATGCAAGTTCAGCTACCTCCTGTATTTACTGCCTCACATATGCATCAAGCAATCATTCAAATCAAGAGCAGCTCATCTTTTTCAAATGCATGCTTCACATATTGCTGCTAGATAGCAGTTGAGGTAGTTAAACTTCCTGCTTTCCAAATCTGCCTGGCCTAAAAAATAGACATTTTGCCATTTGATAATGGCTGGCACAATTGAAACACACAAGAGTGTATGGGTCCCCATCCTTTCCTTCTTCCCACCCCCAACCTCCAGTTTCATCAGGTCAGAAGTAATTACAGGAAAGTCAGTCCCTTGACAGGTATAGTGATGGAGCTAATAGGAGAAGCTAGTCTGTCTGACTCTTCTGAATGTAGTCAACTAATAGGAAATCTTACTCCCGATATCTGCTTCTACCCACAAAAGAGCAGGCGTGCAGGAGAGAATAAGAGAAATAGTCTGGCTATGCACACATGCACCATGGTGTGCATTGCTCTTCCCAGACTCAAGGCACAGTAGCAGGAAAGTAAACTCCTGACTAATTGACTGAGCACCACGGCAGAATCAGACATTTAAACATACGAGATATTCCACAGTTACCACAAATTTTCAAAATAAGAATTTGCTGCAGCCAATGGAAAATATGATACTTTAATACATGTGTAACAAAAACAGAGTTTGGAATTTACTAGTGCCTTATGGCTCTTTTATCTTTATTTCCATTAACTCTTCAGTGAAACTTTGTCCTTTTCATGCTAATATAGCTGCAAATGTAGAGTGTATCCTGATTGATCTTCTGTCTCCTTAAAGGCTACTACTCAACAAACAGATAACCTAACACATATTTCAAAAAATTAACATAGGCTAAAAAAATGGCTTGTTTGAAGTCATTTCCCCTTTTTCCTTGAAATATTCTGCTCCTGTAGACATGCTCACAATGCAAAGAGCAAGAAATTGAATCATTCAGTCTAGATGATTTTGTCTTCTTTTATTAGAGGAGTGGAAAATATTTTGGCACTTACAAGTCACCTGTTGTTGCAAGGTGATTTATTTATTTTTCATTCATGCAGATAAAGTTGTTAAGTCATGTTCCATTTATGTTGTCATTAAGAAACCTTAAGCCAGTTTCAAGAGTCTCTCACTAAAAAAAACAAAGAAAAAAAAGAAAAAAAAAAAAAAGCTGACACTTTCTGAATCCCTCTTGACAGCTGTAAAAATTGCCAGAATACATAGGAGATTTTTCTGGAGAGATTAAAGCTCAAAACTCTCTTCTTCAACTGCTTTCATCCTGTTGTAATCAGATAATAGATCAAATACTCATCAGTTCTGCTTAATATTAGCATCAGAAGTTGTCCCGAAGAAGGAAAGACAGCCTGTGTCTTACATGCTAGTGTCTTACCTGCACATCTCTCCAGCTGTCAGGAATATTATTTTTTTCCTTATTGCTCATGTCAATGTCATATGTCATTGACTAAAATATGGGGTAGAGACCACTACTCAAGCATGAATGCACAAACTGACAGTCCAGTCAGGAGATAAAGCAATATAATTCCTGATAGGTCATCTTAGAATTAACTTTTCCATTTCAAAATTTTACTAATAATATATTGGTTCAGCTATACATTTTGAAATGGATTTCTGGGTTTAGTATATTTCTTCAATAACGTCTCCTTTTTGACAATTATTTTCCAAAAACATTTGCCTGAAACATTCTTCAAAACACAAGCTCTGCTGGATTGTAGTCATACCATGTGTTTTATAGCATCAGATGATCACCTCTCACTAACTAAAATGGAAAACATCCAGATTGATGGAAATATTTTTAATTGTAATGTATTTTTGACTTTTTTTTGTGAAAGCTGTTGTGATTATATCAATCTCAGAATCTTATTGTTATGAATCTATTAATTACCTGAAGGAGGTCACTGGTACCACAGTGACCAGACAGAAAAAAAAATAAAAAATAGCAGTCTATCGTGTAATATTGATGTTTGACAATCTCTTCTGTGATTGCTGTGGGCACGGAATTCTGTCAAGGGGTAGAAGACAACACTATTTTAATTTCAAGTCATTAAAAAGAGCATCAAAACAATTTTTAATAAGGCTTCAGTAATAAACTCTGAACAGCACAATATCTACAAATCATTTTTTGCACAGGAATTCATATAAGAAAGTGTGATCTTTTAACATAAGCCATTTGAAGTTCTGACAGCTGAACACTGAAGTGATAATGTATGTTTTTTAAAGATTACCATGGTTGGAGGTATTTAACAACTGACACATTCAGAAATTATTTACCTTTGGTAGACAAATTTGACTTGATATGTCATTGCTTGCGTTATTTTCCAAAACAATTGTCGCTTTTTTAATTTTTCTCTATTAACACTAGAGTTTTCTATCTAGGTAAAATGGTATGATATTTGTTGTTAGAAGATTTTTCCTGATTACGTATCTCTTAAACAGTCACAGTTGTTGTTAAGAGAAACAGGAAAGTGAAGTTAACCGATGTCTCAGTTGGGAAGTTTTGCCTGCTTTATGGTGCTTTTTTAATTACAAATTCACCCAGCAAGTCGGAAGGCTAGCGTCACCAATTCTCTAACACAGCTACCTGCACAACCACAGTCAAAGAACGGACAAACTATTGGCATGACACTAGCATTTGCTGTGCTTTTAAACAAATAGATAAAATGAAGTCACTGTAAAATACGTCCAAATTCAACAGATCAGACTCTCAAAGCAATACTCTTTGTTACTGAGTGCAGAATATAGTTAAGAGTTATTTACTAGCTTAAAGAACATCAGTGAGGAGCATAGTGTCAAATAAATTTGGGCACCTTGAACTCCCACATGACATTAGCAGAATATAGGGAGCCTCTCTCTTTGCAGATCATCTACAATCCATTTCTCACTAAATGTTCATTAAACCCTTATTGTCACCTAAACTACAAATATTTTAATATACTATTTAGCTTGTAAGCACAGTTTGATTTCGGTTCTCTCACTAGATGAATCCAACCTTGTTGAAGAGGAGCATTACTTGAAGAAATCATTACACCATTGAATCCTGTGAAATTACGAGAGCAGAGCACTGTAACGAGAAGGAGAAATGATCTGGAAATATTATCACATTAAAGAACTTTTTGCAATGCTTTCCATAGATGCAAAAAACCCACTTGTTTGTTGGCATGTTTCGCTGGATTTTTAAGATCCCTAAACATTGAAGTTTTGATACACAGCTGGCTTTCTTAAATCATATTACCACAATTGAAAAAAACAATATCCAAAATTAGAACTGAAGCTACAGTTCAGAAAGCCACTTAAATATGTGCATAACTTTGAACATAAATCCTACTGATTTCAGTCAAACCAAAAATCTACTGACATTTGCCTGAATGTGGATAATGTTCTTAATGAATCAGAACCCAAGGGAAAAGGCAGATGAGTTTAATTAGCTTCTACCTAAGATTTATATTTAATTTTTTCTTGACCTGCTGGCATTGCTACAAAGGATTATGTATGCAACCCATCGTATTTAATAACCTAAGGTCAGTAGTGGCTAGCTACATGAAAGCAAGCACAGGAAAATATTTTAACAGACATCTGTGTACCATAATAACTAAGGACTGTGTACAATCCTGAAGCACAATATTCTACTTTCCACTCCATAATAAAATCATACAATCATAATGGTTTGGGTTGGAAGGGACCTTAAAGATCACCTAGTTCCAACCCCCCTGAGATGGGCAGGGACATCTTCCACTAGACCAGGTTGCCCAGAGCCTTGGCCAACCTGACCTTCACCTCTCTGGGCAATCTGTCCCAGTGTTTCACCATTCTCATCATAAAAAATTTCTTCCTTATAGCTAGTCTGAATCTACCCTCTTTTAGTTTAAAACCAATATCCCCTTGTCCTATCACTACAGGTCCTACTAAATAGTCTGTCCCCATCTTTCTTGTAAGCCCCATTTAAGTACTGAAGGACCAAAATAAGGTCTCCCCAGAGCCTTCTTTTCCCCAGGCTGAACAATCCCAATTCTCTCAGCCTCTCCTCACAGCGGAGGTTCTCCATCCCTCTGATCATCTTCATGGCCCTCTTCTGGACCCCCTCTAACTGGTCCATGTCTTGCTTGTACTGAGGACTCCAGAGATGGATGCAGTACACCAGGTGGGATCTAATGAGAGTAGAGTAGAGGGGCAGAACCACCTCCCCCAACCTGTCTGACACACTTCTCTTGATGCAGCCCAGGATACGATTGGCTTTCTGGGCTGTGAGTGCACACTGCAGTCTCATGTCCAACTTTTCATGCACCAATAACCCCAAGTGCTTCTCCACAGGGCTACACTCAATTCCTTCATCCCCCAGCCTGTATTAATACTGTGGATTGCCTCAGTCCATGTGCAGGACCTTGCATTTGGCCTTGTTGAACCTCATTAGGTTCATATGGGCCCACTTCTTGAGCTTGTCTAGGTCCTTCTGGACGGCATCCCTTCCCTAACGTGTGTCAACTGCACCACCCAGCTTGATGTCATCTGCAAATTTGCTGAGGGTGCACTCAATCCCACTGCCTATGTCACTGATGAAGACATTAAACTGTAGTAGTCCTAATATAATTTCATGTCACCTACAAGACCACATTGTAAATCCAGATAGTCTACTTATTTGTATATACAGATAATCCCTCACTCGCTGTGAAAAAGGTAAAGCAGAAATTCTGATCTACCCATTTTCTGATAATTTTTTTCCTGTACTTTTATATTGTCTATCATATTACTTAACACTATATTTTCTAGGGTAATCAGTTGTACAAATAGACACATTTCCATAAAAATCACTTTAATGTCTAAATGGGGACCTGTAACTTTAACAGGTCTGCATCTGTAATCAGACCAACATTTTCTTAATCCATGGTCTTTTGGAATTTTCTTTAGCCTACCTCTCAGTTTTTTTTGTTTTTTTTTTTTTTCTTTTTTTTTTTTGTCCAAAGCTGATTTAGAAAACTCCTAAAAATATGTTGGCATTTCCCCATTTGCTGAGATGCCTCTTCTCCCACAAAATCATATTTGGTAAAGATACTTAAAATTTGCATCATATAGAATACAGGTAGGTTTACCAAACAAAACTCATTACTTGACTGCATATTTATTCATCATTGGTAAGGCCTTGAGTACTTACTGTGCTGGAGCTATCCAGGGCCTACATAGTGGTTGGAAGGTATGCTGATATTCAGAAAGCCCACAGTAATCTTCACCTTCAGAGCTACTTAGCATCCAGATTCCTCAATACAGAGTAATTTGTCAAAGCAAGCTGCCAACGAGATGGAAATCCCAGGGCTTCCAGGCTGCTCAGCCATATCAACCTGGTAGCTGCCTCAGAGGCAGTGACTTCACAGCCTCCTGATTGCTGTCTTCACAGGTAACTGACTCCTGAGGCAACACAATTTTCTGCAGCTGGTGAGCTGGTCTAGAAGTCCGGACTCTTCTTGACCTTTTGGACTCTAAGCTTCCCAGAAAACCTCTAGGATCACCATAAAGCCAGAGATTCAGGGGTCTTGTCTTTAGGTCAAAAGAAGACCAAGTTTCCTGTCTGTTCATGGAGTCCAAAATACTGGGAAGCAGCATGCCATATTGAAATGTTTTTATTTCCTTAAGTGACTTTATCTTCTGGATTGTAGCTATTGGGAATTTCAATCTCTCACAGTTTCGCTCCAAACGGAAATTAAACCAAGTCTGGAAATTTCTGAATGCCTCACAATACAGAATCCCACTGTCCATCTGTTTCTCTCTCATTTGCTCTTCTTTCCCTTTTCATATAGCACTTCTTGGCTGCAGGCTGATGAACCTCTATTACAGTTTTTGTTTGCCAGCACATTTCTTTTACTATGTGGTACATCACCATCAGTCTGTCTGGACTTACATCGATGCCCATCAAGGTGTCATTCTGACAGCTAAAATCCAGTATGGATACAATATTAATTCTTTTCAATAAAGAATTTCTAGAGATGCTCCATTAAAGCATCATGGTCTAAAAGAAACTGGGAATCTTTACATCATACAGACTTACTTTCTTTTGAAAAACAAAATAAATGCGGGAGGAGGGAGTGTCTAAAATGTTAAAGCAGGTTAAATAGTAAAGTTACTTCTTAATCTGGAAGAAACATTACATATTGATGGTCTTTTCAGTTACAAGCTGCCTATATTCAAAGTGAAGAAGGTAGATTCCTGAAAAAAACAGTAAGCTTATACAATAACAAAATGGTTGTAGGCAGCCTAACACTTTAACAGTGATAATTATCTGCCATCTTAATACAGATTGAGATAAATAGCTAAGGCATTCCCTCCTCATAAAAACGCATATCATCAATGTCTAAATTAGGATTCATCTTTTTTTCTTCCCTAGTATGCATGTCCACAAACAGGCAGCATTCAAGTTAAAAGCATTGCCTTTTGTTTTTTCTCATTATAGCAATATTATTGAAAATTGTTGTCCTGAGGACTTCATGCTGCCTCTGGAAAGAAAAGACCTAGAAAAATCCCACTGTGGATGTATACATGATCTATGCTTTCTTGGCATGATCTACACATTATCATTTCTGAGGTGACAGAGACCAAAAAACCATGTAATTTGAAGGCAATGTTTTCAAGTGCAGGTGTTGGTATAGAAGACAGATGAGAACCTTGAATTTGAGATGCAGGCATCAATATTGACCCAGGTGTTTTTCCAAGCTAAAAACAACCTAATTTAAAAGTGCTGTTTAAAGCATTCTCGGTACTGAGAAACTGGTGAGCTTTTCAATGATTAAATCACATTTCAGGAGTATAGGCAGTATCATGTAGTAATTTTTAATTTCTCCTGTTAAATTTAGTGGAGGCTGTCACTTCTAAAACACTCCTTTCAAGTTGTGGAAATGCTTCTTCCCCTAATTCCTCCTAAACGACTTTTGTAAAGAATGTATTTATATGCACAGCTCTCTTCTCTGCTTCTTTGCTTTTCTTAGAAATGGCTGTGCTTTTCGTTATTGAACAAGCCATGGAGCCAAGTGGAACACTTGACAGTTGAGCATCAGAGGGAGAGGTTCTGAATAGAGCAAGGGACAGAAAATGGTCTACTATACATGCTACATGACCAGATCTGAGAAAGTACTGAAAGCACTATTTGCAGAAATTTGTATTTCTGTGTTAAAGAAACAAACCTTTCTGCCCAGGAAAGCTATGATGAGTATTAGAGGAATTATATTCACTCACTGCATACTTGTTCATTTATAGATTAACAATTTAAAATGTGCTAATTTAACTCTTACATTGTACTAAGACACACATGGAAGGTCACATCACAAGTACAGTGTTTCCAAACAAAGAAGAAAATAATAATATCGTTATGTTATCAAAGTTGTCTTATTTTGTTGTTTGGAAAAAAAGCATTGTTGATTACTATGCAGGAAAGCTAAACACACTAGGTGGCCCCAATAAAGCAATAATGAAATAATTAGTTGAATAGCACAGTAAGTAGATTTACTTTGATCCTTCAAAAAGTAATACTATATTTTACTGTCGATTTGGTCAAACAAAAAAAAAAAAAAATCCAAACCCAGTCATCACTTGCATCATTCTGTAAAAGTGAAAAAAAGAATAGTGAGACCTCCCAGGCTTATTAATGTCTCTTCAGCACTAAGATATTTAGAGAAAATGGTAATATAAAAAAATAATAGTGAGAGGATGTTACACAGTTGTTTTACACATAATTACTATTACACTGCATATAAAAAAGGACGAGGTTGACCATAAGATATTAAACCCCAGAACCAAAAAAAACCTCTCCAGCATCAAGAGAGCTATTTTGTTACTATTTCTATAGAGAGAAGAGCAGGATCTGAAAACAGCTTATATTTCAGTGGTTAAAAACTGAGAAGTTACAAGAAAATATTACAAGATTGCTTCATAACAGGCAACATAAATCACTAATCTTCTTTTACCCTCATGGGTCCTTTAGAACAATGTAAATCCTTACAGGAGTGTTTAGGTTACAACTTTCTGTTTTGGTCCAAAAGCCACCTTCACTTATTCTTGATGTTACGAATGTATCTCTAAGTTTCACTTGCTTTAAGCTTAAACCTCCATTTCTAAAGCAGTTATAATACTGCTATAGATACTGAAGACTGATGTTCTGCAACCTCGTATGATAGTAAATACAGGTCTTGGCATGACAAGATACAATATTCAGCCTTCGTGCTGGAGGGAGAAGGTATCTTCTAACAAGTAGTCTATTTTCTTTGTATCTGTGTTTTAGGAGATCATTCATAATTACAGTACCTAAATGTCAACTCAGAAATGGAGATCTCCTCTTTCTTCTGAGCTTTAAGTACAAAACTGTATACATCTATACAGATACAGATACCTATGCATCTATACATGCACAAAGATATATCTAGAAAAAGGATATGACTGCTTCCATTTGCTTTATTTTATTTTATTTTTAATTTTTACAGGAAAACTAGGACAGGTATTTTATCAGTCCTGCATTGTGGTGATCAGTGGGCTCTCTAGTCATTCATTTAAAGCTGAACACATTTTCTACTTGAGCTTCTTGAGGTGGACAGTAGAGGGGCTGCCACACTCCCAGTTTCTCTCAGTATTCTCTTTAATCTATTCCTTCTCTCAGCAAAGCTATCCCTCTTCATTATAGGTATCCCACACTTAGATAAACATTTAAATACTATTTAAATAATACTTAACTATAGCTGACCTGTACACTGGAAATGAACCAGTCCTTGTGAGGAACCAGGATATGATTCATGTCAGTAAGTTGCTATACAAAAGAAGGCCTGCTACAGAAGACCTTTGGCAACAATTCTTGATGAGACCAAGGACTGGCTCCTGATTTATTACTCAAGGGGGGACAGCTACAAGTTATAACCCTGATAAGAAAGAGAAAGAGGGGCTTTAACCGGTTAGGACCAGTGTTGCAGTCTGGAAGGGAGCCAAATACCTACAAGCATGTGCAAGGAACTGAGGTAAAAAGTTCAACAGTGAGGAAGACGTCTTACTTCATCTTTAAGACCCCTGATGACTACCACCAGAAGATACTGTGCTTGCCCGGAGGGGAGGAAACATCATTTGCATGTGAAGCAGGGATTGATAATGCATATGTATAGGTGTATCGAGAAACCTAATAAATATGTAATAATTAGCTCTATAAAAGGCTGAACACAATGCCAGAGGGTATGCAGGTTTGTGGCGGAGTGATGGCCCGTGCTGCCCAGTGCTGCTTGCTCTTGCTTTTAAGATTTACTGTAGTGAGTCCCTTATTTTTCACATTCCTGTAAGAAACCAAACCAAAATTCATCAACTTTTATTAAACAGGAAGATGTTTGAACTGCAGCCTAACTCAGCTAATTTTATTCCTGTGCATGTGTTATTTTGTGTTTCAATCTGGTTTGTGGGTTTGTTTGTCTGTTTGTTTGGGGTTTTCTTGTTAGCCATTGTTTTTTTCTTACTTCTAGACATATTTAGCAGTGGTCATTTCGGGACTATTTTCCTGGT
>NW_010103492.1:0-27752 GCF_000699245.1 Pterocles gutturalis | reverse complement strand
AGAGACTACTAATTTTGTTATTAGGTAGAAGGGGGAAAAAAATGAAACTTGGAATAAGTATAAAATATTCTGTCTTTTATTAGGTATTAATTCAAACAAACAAAGGTGACCAAGCCATGATGTTGCCCATCTTAGAGTACATGTTTCGTTAATGTGTTTTGAAGTCCTCTCACTGTTGGATAGGTATTGTTCAGGGTCATTTCATCAATGTGTAAGCTTCTGATAGGCTAGTATAGTGTCTCTGGCTTGAAATTTTTACAGTATTGGACACAAATGGTTCTCATAGGTCTTCTTTAAAGTTTCCACTCTTTGGCTTTTGTGGACTATTACCTTCCGCCCCCTGATCCCCTGAAAACAATTTCTCTGCCTCTGCTGAGTTCATGTTTCTTTTTCTCAGATGTTTGAATTTTGCTGGGATTTCTTACTGCTATATAGCTCATCTTTGCTTAAATGCCTTTCTGATTTGCCAAGTCATCTTCTGTTAATTACTCTTTAACAGCCACTGACAGATACCTAAATACCACCTGCTCCCACTTATGTGGTAGTGTCCATTTGGTGATCTATATGTGTGTAACTGGTTATTAGTATGAGTGCATACCAAGCTTACTAATGGAGGGCTACCAAAGTTTCATTCATGTCCTAACACTCTGCCCCCCAAAAAGTGAAGCTTTCCAGCCGTTGTCAGTCTTATATTGCAAAGACTCATGTATTTAGAGTATATGCCCTTCAGAATTTGCACATTGACACACTGCAAAGACTGTATTGTTTCTTAGGGAAGTTTTATAATCATGCCAAACAACATACTGGACCTCATCAGCAAGACAGTTTCAGACAATGGGAAACTACCCCCAATCTACTCAAAATCCTACATTCAGGAACTGTGGTTGACACTTGGTAGGTATTAAGCAAGAATCAAGTGAACGAAAATATTTCACTTGCCCACAGACCTTACATTGTCAAAATTCAAGCGAGAAATGTTTCTGAAGACCAGCATTCTGTCATTCAGTAGAAACCCTTAAAATTTTGTTATATTTCTCAACTTATATTTTATAGACTTTAGATGACCAAGCAGACACAAAGAAACAAGGCAAAATTTCACCGATGTGACTAAATATCAATTTTTTATCTGAAATTAATGAGGTTTAACTGAATTATAAACACATAAGAGATGACCCTACTTACATTACTTAGATAATATTAAATACTGAAAAACTGCATTTAATCATACGGATATGAGAACTGATATTACTAAGATGTCTTTATTTTTCTTTGAATCTCTACAACTCAGCATTACTTATTAAGCAACTAAATCAGTAGAAATATGGAAAAAGTATCTCTTTTCAGCTTATTGTGGACCACAGCATTCATTTCAATTCTTAATGGCTCATTTGCAGCCCTCCTCCATATATCCTCCTTTTGACTATAGAAAAACTGCACTGCTAATTTTATTTTATGAAGGTCAGGATACTCCTGCAATCTGTTTCCCAGGCATACTGTAATTTTCAGTAGGTGATATACCTTGGGACCCAATTAGTAACACCATAAAATTCTGAAGGTGGTGGTGACACAAGCAATGAGTGTACTGGAAGATTCAGGAGAAGGAGGACTTGTGCAGATGTGTTAGAGTCTTTTTAAAGAAGATAGCAAGAGAAAAAGAAAAAGAGAAAGACAGAGAAAGCAAGTGAGCAAGAAGGAGAAGAAAGAAAAAGAGGGAGCAAGCACAAGAGAGTGAGAGAACAGAGAGCCAGAGTGACAGCATGAAAGAGCAAGAGCAAAAGGGAACAAGAGAGAGTGAAAAAAAGATAACTTTTGAGTTATCTTTGCTCAGAGGCATCCCTAAATTAAGACATGAATCACACATGTCCAGATGATAGATTCAATGCAGTGGGAAACATCACAGAACAATAGAGCAAGTCATAATTATCACATCTCAAGTATATGTATCCATATCCATTTTTCAATTTTTTTTCTTTTTTAATGAAGGGATTCCTGTGTTTAATATTGTGACTGGAATCCCATAGGACAAAAAATAAATAAGCAGACCCAATTTCGTAGAAGCACTTTCCAGTTTCTCTCTGCACTGTCTGTGGGCTTCGATGCACACATGTATAATTCCTTGACAACACAACAAATGAGACTGCTATATAAATTAATCTACAGGCCATAATATGTAGCTGGTATGCTCTGATGAAAAATCATGTTCTAAAAGAAGCTAGAGATTAGATTTTACAGAAAGTGCTTTGTACCTAACTTAAGTATAAATTAGAAAATTGGAAACTACTAGACTTTGCTATTGATTTGTTATTACATTATTTCTAATGTATTAGAAAATAAGATAGTTTTTATTTTCTAATACAATAGCTATGTTCCACTTATATCCCTATTTTTTTTATTATGCTTACTGTCTATTAACAGTCAGATTTCACCCACAGGAATTGTTTTGCCTAATCTACAAGTGGTTTCGTGTAGAAAGTAAGACACAAAAACTAACCCTGATTTTAAAGGACTCTAAATCCCTATTTCCTTACCATTCTGTCTCAAATACCGGAAATCAGGGCTTTATGGCAACACCAACTGATAGCTAAAGAGGTAAAGTAACGAGACTTTTATTGATTTGGCACCTGCAATTCACCATTCCCTCTGCTAAATGCTGATTTTTCTTTGAATAGGAAAGGGAGAATTATAATTCATATAAACCTGGACTTTGATATCATCTGCTTTAACTCATCCTGGAAGGAAAGTGAAAACGAAGTGGAGAGGAATGCTATCTTGTCAATACATGAATATATTAGATTAAGTTGCTGAACAGCTGGTGAGATGGCTCTATAGTCTTCCTGGATAAAAAGTTGGGCAATAAACCCAGCAGAGCTCATACCGAAATCAGAGCAAATGAGACTGCACTCCCACATATCAAGACTGTATTTGCTCCTCAGTGTTGAGTGGCCTCACCAGCTAAAATTTAATTAGCTCAAAGAAGACCCTTTGAAAGTAATCTCCATGACAATGTGTCCTTTTCTATTAACTGACTTTCCCTTTTAATCCATCTGAGGAGCAGTAATTGTATGGGATATGGAAGTGAAAAGGAGAAAAAGAGTAAGCAATGTGTTATAAACAAAACTACTGGGACCACAGGTGATAAGAAGACCTATATTGTTCACCTGTCCCTTCATACAAATTTTCCTTATATTCCGTCTCTATCTGTGCTAAACAAAAAAGTCAGAGCTACAAAGGTAACAGAAATGTCAAAAGAAAGTATAAAAGGAAACAGTGTTTGGAGGAGAAATTGTATTTAGTGTTTAACATGCTTACAGACCATCATACTGCAGAGCCTACATATGCTGTTTGTGCACTGTCAGGAGGGGGCACTGCCAATACTCAAGTTTTGCTATAATCACCATTGATACATTGATAAACATTTATCTAATGGTTCATTTGTATGCCAGTCCACCTCTTCAAAAGTATTACATAAATAGTAGCTTCATTTGATTGTACATGGTCACATTTGATCAGGCAACATGTCCTTTTAACCCTAATGGCAAAATGTGATCAGTACATACAGCTTCTGATGTGTTAGACTTCAAACCTCTCTGGTGCTTCAATAAGCTTTCAATGAAAGATTGTACTGTCTGTGAGATTACAACAGCTTTCAGCCATGCGTATCTAAGGCCAGAATCGATCCACAGGCAAAGAAAGTTAGCAGGTGATATTGATATTCATTGCTGCTTTCCACATTCTTCTCAATAAAGCCTTTCCACAGCTATACAGAAGTCTTGTACTGATAAATTATGTGTGATCTAGTGTAATCTGAAGCAGACTTATTTGTTTAATACTAGCATGATTTGCTTCAGTTTTACTGTGATTTCTTGTCACTTGCTCTGTATCAGGCAAACTCTCAGCCTGTAAGCTTTTCCATGAACATGCAACGATCAAAAAATGCTGAAAAATTATTGGAAAAAAAACCCACTTCCTTTTCAGTTCACAGAATTTCAGAATCATCTTACATAGTTTAAACCAGAACTCCGGTTCTTTCCAGCTGCATTTTACTATAATACAACGTGGCAAAGGCAGTTTGCCTCAAAGGATAGCTAGATGTGAAATACTTAATGTCTTCTGAGGTGCTATTTGTGACATGCATGCAGATGGGAAACTTACTAAACAGAACTTTCTTCTTTTCAGTGCAAAACTGAGTGAACAACCTGAAAGAAAAAGTACTGGTGTACAATTAAAAAGGTCCACTCACTAGTACACCCAAACAGAACCTCTGAGCATGAAGGAGTAAAAGAGCAGGAAATGTTGTGGTATCTGTTAGTGATATTGCTATGCAATATGATTTTCCTGATTTTTTCATGCTTTAAATTCCATGTTGGCATACATAACCAAAAAAAAAAAAAGCAAACAAACACACAAAAAACCCAACAACAAAAGGAAAGAGAAAGAAGTGCTTGCAGAATTTCAAAGACAAGGAAATTAACCGCAAATGCCTAAGTTGTCAATTATCTGATCAGAAATCACAGCCATACACAATGCCACTTCACAGTATATGGATGCCGGCATTGTTCACTCAGTCACCTGAAAGATATTCTGGGAATTTAACGATAACCATTTCAAAAAAGCCTTGTAGCTTTTTGAAAGCATTCCTATTAGTTAGATGAAAAAGGGAAAGTGAATTAACAAATTTGAAACTGAGGAAAAATTTTCATCATCCTCCTCTAATCTGACAACTGAAAGCTATTTGGAGAGGTAAGTGTTATTTGGATGAATATTAGATCTACTTTTAAAAATCTGAGTTTAGTTTTGCTGAACGTTTGGTGACATAATTAAATTCTTTGTAAAACCTGGATCATCATTTGTTCATCTCGGCCTTCCTTTTGAGATATTTTCAGGTTCCACATCACAGGGCTGTTTCACAGGTCAAATTATTATTTGATATAATCATTGATTTCTGTCTCAATTTCATAACTGATATTAAAGACAAGACCCTAAGCTGCAGTAAATAGGCACAGTTCAACTGAGTTCATGGAAACTGAGATATTTACAGTACTTCCAGAACTTTTTGAGGCTGGTATATTCTTTCTTCTTTTACCTATCTTCCTTTGAGTAAAGAGCATCTAAAATGGTCAGATGATTGATACCAAGCTGACTGTGTGGCTTTCTCACAACACATTCAGTTTATTTACTTGTATTCTATCCAGGATAAATAATCCATCCAGTTACCTTGAACAGATGTATGGAACTAAGTTAAATTAGAAGTTGTGAAACAGGATACCTCTTCTGCCATTCTGACCAACGGTAATTATATTGCCTTTTATCGATTTTCTTCTCTTTGCAGGAAAGTTTACAGGAGCTCATTCTTCCATAAGACACAATTTTTAAAGAGACAAAGCCCCAGCATCAAATATAGGTGAAATTCTCACAAATCCTGACCATGATGCCCCTGAAATGCCTTAGAACTGTGTACGGATGTCCATATTGCACCTATGCAGGCAATTAACTTTCTATATACTAAGTGTGGGGTCATGTTTTTAAAATTAATCAAAGCACAAATAAACTAAAAAGGAGCAGTTTGCAGTTTGTTGTTGCTTATACTGACATTAATCTGTCCCAGGAAAGGCAACATTTTGATGACTTTCCAAGTACTGAAGTGGTAGAAACACTTAGAAAGTTTACCTTAGACTTCACTACATGGTTGGAAAAACTGAAGGAAGCCAGAAAGCCAGACACTGTACGATTTGAGGAACCCTGCCATCAGATCCACAAGAAGTTGATTGTTGAGGAATGAACATTCGACATAGAAAGAGGGAAAAATATTGAAATATCAGATATTATGAGCACGCACTAAAAAAACATGAAGAGGTATTTAAGGCCCTGAAGGACTATATCCATGTCTTCAATCTTGACACAGTCTTCAGAAAAAGTATTTCTCTCAAAGAGTTCTTAAATATCATGACAATGTATGGACTCTGCTCATCTGGCTTATTCCAAGTCCAAAACTAGTACAATGGCAGTTCAGGACAGGTTTTCGCTCACCTTACTTTAACCATCAAGAATTCAGTGCTATAATCTAAATGAGTCACCTGCCATCTCACCTCTGTCTTAGCTTTCCACCTTTAGATAGAATGAAATACTCTTGGAGGTGACTCTCTTTTCCTAGTGATCACAGAAAGATGACTAGCTTAGGCTAGAAGGCTCAGCTTTCAAACAGCTTATTTTCTTCCTTGGAGGGAACAAGACGCAAATCTGCCTTGAGAACAACATAATAATAAAACAGATGTTACTGTTTTATATAACTTGCCATGTGAAGAACTCTAACGACTGAAATGACCATTTTCCCCCAGGGAATGGGGTAATGCAAGACTCTGGTGCTATCCTTGCATGCTTTACCAACATTTTCCACAGACAAACAGAAATTACCTGCAGGACTCAGTTCAAGGACAGACAGGCAAATCACTGTTCATTTCCCGTTTAGTCCTTGACTTCTCCACTAAAACTAGCTGCAAAAAAGCTCACTAATGCCAACTGCAGAGCTGATCTCTGCTGATAGCTTCTTGTCCACTGGAAACTGACATTATTTAGCTGTATTTGGTGTCAGTGCCCAGGTGCTACAGTGGGTAGCTAAAGGGGTGGACTCTGTGATGACAGGCAGGGGCTACCCCCATGCCAGACATAGTCAGTTCCCACCTGTTTCAATGGACCCATCACAGGGCACAGCTGAGCCCTGCAGCCAAGATTGCGTCTGTTCTGGGAAAGTATATTTTTTAAAAAGCATTAAAATGCTGCACCGCAGAATGTGGGAGAGAAAAGTGAGGAAAAAAAGGTGTGTGGAGCAGCCCTGCAGACATAAGGTTAGTGAGGAAGGTGGGGCAGGAGGTGCTCCAGGAGTCAGAGCAGGGATTCCCCTGCGTTCCATGGAGAAGACCAAAGTGAAGCAGGTTGTCTTCCTGGACATGGAGGACAACATTGGAGCAGATATCCACACTGTACCTGTGGAGGAAACCATGCCAGAGTAGGTGAAGATGCCCTGAAGGAAGCTGCAGCCTGTGGATATCCCATGCAGGAGTGGGCTCCTGGAAGTAGTTGTGGCCTGTGGAGAAGAGCCCACACAGGAGCTCTAGCAGGAACAGCGGCCAACGGGGAACCCAGGTTGGAGCAGTCTGTTCTTGAAGAACTGCACCCTGTGGAAAGGACCCGTGCTGGAACAGTCTTTGAAGGGCTGTATCCCATGGGAGGGACCCCACACTTGAGTAAGAGAAAAGTATAAGAAGGAAGGACCATCAGAGAGGAACTGTTATGGACTAACTGCAACCCTCATTCCTCATCCTCCCCACACTGCTCAGGGGAGGAGGTGGAGAAGTCAGAAATGAAGGAGTGAAGTTGAGCCTGGGAGGAAGCATGGGGACAGAGGAAAGGTATTTTAAGTTTTGTCTTTGTTTCTTACCATCCTACTCTATTTTTAATTGGCAATAAAGTAAATATATTTTCCCCAAGTCAAGTCTGTTTTGCTCAATGGTAATGGTAAGTTGTCTCCCTGTCTTTATCTCCCCCTGTCCCATTAAGGAGGTAGAGTGAGAGGCTGAGTGGGGAGTCTCACAGCCAGCCAAGGTCAACCCACCACATTAGGTCATTGATCAACTATTAGATGGTAATAAGCTAGAAACACTTATGATCTATGACAGATTTTAACAAATGACATAGCTTTGTGTTATCCATTCCCTTGAGAATACAGAGTGTGAATCGCTAACAAAAGCCAGTACAGTCAGAGCAAAGGCTGTCTGGCATTTTGCCTAGTATAAAGTGTTGTTCAAAAACCTTCCTGGCCTTTGCTGAACATCACTTTGAAACTGTAAAGCTAAGAATTTTTCAGGCACTTATTCAGAAATCTCCAGTCAGAGAAACTGATTAATTCTTTATTATTATTTTAAACAATCTCTGATTCTTGCAAAAGACTTTATGCATCTTTTTAAAAAAAAAAATAAAAATCACAATCTGTGAATTATTTTAGTGGACTAAACTATAAAGTAGCTTTCAGTGTACTACCAAAATCAGAAAATTATTTTTCTTGAGAAAATTCAGCTGGCATTGGTCTGAGAAAACTCGTGTGTTTGAGTTTTTACCCAAATTTTCTCACAAAAATACCAGATTCAGCAGCAGGGAAGTCCCTTATGAATTCTGGTAACTTTCAGAAGAGAAATGTCTGCCACATCCACTCCCTTTAGTAATCCCCCAGCCCCCTTTCTTGTTGAACGCCAGCGAGGCAGAAGTTGCTAAGTATCTCTCTCTAAAGTTTGACTAAGGTTATATATTTTAAAAAATTTTTTTCTGAATTTCCTTAATACTTTGACTGCTATGATGACAAGAGATCCCAACCAAATGTTAATTGCCTCACATATCACTGCCTCATCTCATAAATACCCTAAAGGCTCTAAAGATTTCAAACAAGAAACTATTCTTTTCTCATGAACTATAGGCACAATTAAGGATTTTTTCCATGTAGGAGAACTACATTTAGCAGATGTGCTATGCATATATCTTTTAGTCCTAGGACATACTAATCCTAATTTTCTAACAATCTGAGATTATACTCAAGAAAGGAGTTGTAAAAAAAGTCTTTCTCATGCACTGGCCAGTGTGATGTAGAGCCCCTGCTAACAAAAAGGTACATCCAAATTCCAGGCAAAAAAGATCCTTTTTAGAAAAAATATTTGTCCTGCCACTAGAAATAACAGCACAATCTGTGTTGAAAGCCATTGTTGTACTGTTCGAATTAGTTACTCAACATCAAGACAACAACTCTGCGAGATCAGAGAAAAGTGCACAAGATATTACTGGTACTAACTAGGTGCCAGTCTTGGATAAGAAACCCTGGGAAAACAAGATCTTCTATTTTTGCTGTAAATATGAATGCATATGCTGGTTCAGAGAAGACCTAAGTAAGATCTAGTCTTTTCCACTAGCAACACACCATATGTGCTACTTGTCTTCAAGCATTACCTCCCTTTCTATATTAAAGTAAACCAATATATGTAAGCACAGGCAATGTTCTGTCAGTATTTTCCTTTCTTGGGTTGCTGCCTGATTAAACTGAGTTAAAAAAAAAAAAAAAAAAAAAAAAAAGAAAGAAAGAAAGAAAGAAAGAAAGAGGTTTTTTTATAATTTTGAGTTTGCTCACATCCTCAGATATTGCAGTACCATGGTGATAATGTGATATTTAAAGAAGCGTTGTTCAGTTAGCACACAATGGCAAGTCCATCACTGCAGCAACAACAGAGATTCATTTATGCAGCTACTTAACTGGTCTTAAATTTATATTTGTGCTGGAAGCACAAATGAAAGCTCTGTTGTGCTTGTTCTTTCCGTACAGCTAGTCCTGTGCAATTACATTGACTTCACATTACAACCTAAATTAACCTCTGCAGAGCCCAGGGTGGCAGCAGGGCACACATGTGGCAGAGACTTGAATCATGTTGCTGAATCGCAAAAGGAAATCTCTTAATTTGGCTTTAAGAACTCAAGGCAGGGAAAGTTAACTAAGGAATCTTGATGTGGATAACAGCTACCTATGGAAAGAAGGGTTGTAGACTTTACGGAAATGTACAGATAAAGTGCCAGATCACATAATGGATTTGAAAAATAGCCTAAGTAGAACCAAATTTCCTAACATTCATTTCTGTGCTTCCTTAAGATACAATTGTAAATTCCACTTTGCCAAGCAACATATTGGGCATTACAGATAACAGAGTTTGACAAACTAGTTCCCAAAGGTCAGTAGTTTGCTTTCCCTTTGAAAGTCTCCAGTGAAAAACATGGAATATTAGCATTTATATGGAATATTACCATATTTAGTATTCACTCAAATGCAGAAACACAAACACACACACACATCCCGTCTGCTACAGAGAGGAAAAAAAATGGCAGCCAGAATCCCACCCTTTTCCTGTCAAGTTCTGCTGATGTCATTTGTTGCTCAAACAAATAAGAATGATATTTTTCTGCTTCTTCTTAGTACAAGTTATTTGAAATTACTATTATTCAAGAATGAGTATAGTGGCACAACTTCTTAGTGTTCCTGGACAACAAAAAATAAAACCAGGTTTATACAATACAGATTGTTCCCTTGCATTACATTAATAAGTCACTTATTATTAGGCGATCAAAGATGGCAAGGTAGCTAGATTGCGATCCCTGGAATAATTTATGTGTCAGATATTCTAGCTATCTAAAGCTGGGTCTCTCTGGCATCCATCCAGTACCGATCTAACTGCTGGATTTTGCTTCCAGCCTGCATTTTCCTTCTTGCTGTGTGCTCCTATCATCTCCCTGTCACTCTAGCCATCACACATTAGACATTGAACTGAGAAGCTGTAGTACATTAACTCATCAGAAAGTTAACAGAACAAAAAAGAGAGGGATGATTGCTATCAAAAAACTTACTTCAAAAAGGCTCTGACAGGCTACAAAGCCCATACAAGAGCAGAGGCAGATACAAGGTCAGGCATAGATGCAAAGCTATAGGCACAAAAGCCCACAGCCAGATCATCAACAGAAATACAGCCTAAGTGTAGAGAGTTTATCAACACATTTGGAACGTGACATCATTGTTCCCATTATTTGACTGGAAATCTTTACGAACCACAGAGGGGCCCTACGTGTGTGGTGATGTCCATATTGTAATTACTTTTCATAAGTTAATGGCACAGTTTTTAATTTGGGAACACACACTAGTCAAAGGGTGCACATGTTCCATGAGATGCGTTTTTGTAAACTAGGTCAGCTTTAGCAGTGTAGCAAGTGACAGTTTCCTACAAAAGTTTATGTGTCATTTTTTCCTTGAGGTAGAAAGTTTGCAAAAAGATTGTTTCAGAGAATTAGGATGCTCAGCCAAACTCCATTTGACCTATGAACCTCTACCAAGCTTACACTTCTACAGCCCAGTCACATACTCAGTTCAGCTGAGAACATCACAACATTTTCTCTCACAAAATTTCAGAAACAATTACAGCATTATAGAGTCCTCTTATTAGGGTACCCCTTTATGTAGACTTTTGACCTCATTAAGAAAATACAACTATGTTATAACCATATTACATGCAGCAATGCTGTAGCACCCACTCCTTTATGTAGTACTAACCATTTTATAAGACCAATGCAAAATCATCTTCACCAAGGTATGGCTCAAAGCTGTAGCCTGCCAAGTAGCAAGAGCAGCTGTTAGATACTTTCTCAGAGTCCTATCCAAGACATTGGCACAGAAAAACGGGAGTGGAAACCAGGGAAAAACCTGTAGCAAAGCACAGAGTATATAATCTATACATTCAATATTACATAAGTGATAAAAGTACTGCTCAGAAGACAAAATAGCCAGAATCAAAACATGACATTCTGTGAATCCAAAAGGCAACAAATTCTAAACTGATGAACAGCAGCAAATAACTAGACTACAAAGCTCTTTGCCACAGAAAGTCAGCAATATAAAAAAAAATGCCAATTTTTAAAACAAACTTTTTTAGGCTAGCTTCAATATAGTCACCACAGCTGCTTCCTGGTGAGTCTTGCTTTAATACATGGAATGTCAGACACTCAGAAGGGATGCTAGATTTAGAAGCATTCCTAAATTTCTGGTCCATTTGTTCTTTTTTCTATTAGACTTCAGACAGCAGAACACTGAATACCACAGAGACATCTGAATATGTCCCATGAAAAAGAACTATTTAATACCCCAGATTTTTATGTCTCATCATCAGTTAAAAGGAAACAAAATGTCTTTGATGGAAAGGTCAATAGCTTGGCTGAAAAATGTGAGCTAGCAGTGGCATCATGCTATCTTTGCTACACGATTCACTCTACCTTTTGTTTATTCAGGAACTACCTGTAGATTTTGGGGTCCATATTACATTAAAAAAAAAATAAAAAAAAAGAGATGGAGAGCCTCTAATCAAGGTTCCTTGAGTTTGTCAGCCTGTATATTCTTCTTTGCACTACATTATATATGTTTGACTCAGAGATTATTTGCCTTTCAGCAGTACTCACTCAGAAAATTTTTGAACACTAAACCTTGAAATGAGATATTTCGACTTCTGTCTGCTAACGGAATTATTTTTGTAATACAATTGACCTGTTAAAATACAATTAAATTAAAGTTGTCCACAACTAGCCTCTGACCTTAGGCCAACTGGCACATAATGTCTAATGTGCATATTATCAAAATTCTCCGAGCCTTCAGTGCAGAATGACCATATGCAAATGATCAGGAACAGTTCCTGGACTACGTTAACTCCTGAACAGTAGCCTGAACTACCTGGGAGAATGCTGACTGGTAAAGCCACATGCATGCCATTCTAATAGTTTAAAAGTATAGGCAGATGATTTCAGATAACTGCAAATATTCTCTGCTATGGTTGAATTTGTGAGGATTTATGTCACTGTAGTGAAGAGACTGGAAAGCAGTTCTGCTCTACCATAAGAATCTATGAAATGTCAAAAAAACACTAAAAAGAGTGAGAATACCCACTGATGTTAAACCGAAACACAGAGATGCAAGAAGTGTTTAGACTGGTTCTTTCAGTTTTGATTATTCTTCAACTTACATGTTAAAAGCAGATTTTGTCCATGTAAAAACTAGTGAGGTGGGGTTTTTTGTTATTGTTATTTTGAGATAGAAGAGGCATCAAAACTGGTGATTACCTGTTAAATGTTTCTATTTCAATACCTATGCATTTTGCAACAGAAATCAAATCTACAATTAAAAAAATCTCAACCACCACACAACGCCTCAGAGGGAAAGAAGGAAGTGGACTATAATGTCATCCAATAAACAGTTTAACAACACACAGAAAAGTGCCATCATTCAGTAATCACTATACTGATAGGGTATGACGTATGTTGCTGTGTGATGTTTATGTGGAGAGATATGCCAAAGCGTTGCCATTGTAATACACTACCATCTGATCTAAGTTTCTCAAAATCTCTGTTAAATAAGAGAACAGTCACTCTATATCTAAAACACGAGAAAAAAAACACTGCCTTTCCAGGATGACTGGGGATGTCAGTGGGCCCCAGAACCTCTCTTTATCTAAAACAACAAGCTGTGCAGCATCTGCTCATTCTCAGGCAAAAGAAAGCCACCAACATGTAATGAAGGAAGGAAGCCTTATATAGAGCAGCAAAACTCAAAATCAATATGTCACTGAACTGTCAGCCAGCATAAAAATGAAAGGACAAGTCATGTGTAGATTTGATTTACTGTCCCTGCTGCAGTATTTCACTCTAACTGAAGCCTATGAAATGGTATGTTAGCCTCTCTCTAAAAAATAAGAGAGAGTGAGAAACAGAAGAAGCTCAGTAATCAGTTCTGGAAGTGACAAAAGCCCCTTCAGCTGAGCAATATTTGCAAACAAAAGAAGAAGACACTAGTGATGAGTCATAAATGGTGCTTCAGAAATAGCTGACAGCACATGCTCCCAACATAACCTCCCTATCAGCATGTTTCAAAGCTTTTAATGGAATTCTTTCATTCAGTGCTAAATCTTTGCAGTGCTATGCTTTGCAAGATACTGCTACATATCAGTTGTTGTCACACCAGTAATTTCAATATGATGAATATTAGTTCAGACAAGGTTCAAGGCACAACATACACACCTTTAGCACAGGTTCTACGACACCTAACTTTCAAGTCCTCTGGCCCAAAGTGAAATCCATAACATTGTATTAGTTTTTCTGCACCCTCTTTACAGAACATATGATAAGTCAGGTGCCCCAAAATTAAATCCACAATGGCAAAAACTTTGACTAGTGAGCCAAAACAATTGAGTGAATATGTTGAATATAAATGTGTCCAAACAATGATTATCACAAAGGAAATGTGGAGGTCAGCGTTTTCTAAATCTCAGCTTTTCTGTACTTTGTGATTTCAGAGCTGTCTTCATCTACTATAAACAAGCCTTTTTAAAAGGAGGGTGCACATAGCTTTCTGTCTTTATTTTTCTGTTCATTTAAATGTAAAAGTATGTACTAATTCTTTTCTTTATACTCAGCGTTCTTCACCTATAAATCTCAATTTTCCATGCTTGGTCCAATTACTTATTTGTAATTGAGAAAATATTGCTGTTGAAAAATTAGCTCACAGTAGGACAGAAGAAGCAGCATCTTCACAGCCTACTTGAAACCTCAGGCTTCACTGTAACTGACAAAAACAGCTCTACAAAAGTCATAACCAGACAATAAGCACAGAAGGTGAAATTACATTAATGGATTGTTGTTATTATTATTACATGAAATTGCTGTGCGTCTAGTAGCCATGAAGTCAGCAAGCACCCAAGTCACCCGTCTTGGAATATGTGCAATGCAGACTGGAAATGATGGGGACTCTCCTCCTGCTGTTTTCCCAAACTGTGCCATTGAGTGCTCAGCTAGAGGGAAATAACAGTAGGTAATTAGTTTGAATTAAATCTCACTGGGCAAATCATTCCACTTTCCACAAACCTTTTGCTAAATGCAACTAATGGCAGTATGTCTGCATTATACGTGACGTGGATTTGGACTAATCAAGACAATTTATGAAAGTGAAAGCAAGAGCAATTCTGAAGTTTAAAATTTGAAAGAATCCATTAGGAAACACCCAGCATCATGTGAAAGGGCAAACTGATGCAAACATACTTAAGCAGCTATAAGAGCAGTTTAATCTGTGTCAAAATACCAATTGTATTGCCAACAAGGCACATGCATATACCACATGAGCAGGTAAAAGTGTGATTTTAAGAAGACTGATATTCACTCTGCAGTCATCATACATTCAGTCAATGTAACTCATTGCAACTCTCACACAGAAAAAAAGCTCTAGAAATGTGTGTTTGGGCAAATTCAAAATAATTTTCACTAAAACCAAGAAATGTGCATTATTGTGAACTTGTGTTTCAAAACCGTTTTAAAAAACACAATTACAGAAGTCACATGTGTGATGGGTTTACCCTTTGCTGGGAGGCAACCCTAAGAACTGCTCACTCACCCTCCCTCCTCCCGGGGAAGGGGGAGACAATTAAAGAGGTAAAGGGAAAAAAAGACTCTTGGGTTGAGATAAGAAAAATTTAATAACTAAGCTACAATAATATTGAAAATAATAATATATACAAATATACAAATGAGTGATACACAGTGATACTGCCCCCCCACCCGATGACCAAAGCTCAGCCCCTTCCTGGCTAATGGTCCTAGAGCAGGGAGAGTCACAAAATCGCACTCCCAAAATGGAGATAAGAGCCAAAGCATCCCAGGCTGACTGACGGAGGGATACAGCCCAGTGAGAGGGACCACTTCAAGAGAGCTGACCTAGAAAGAGAGTTGACCCAGAGCAAGAAGGGATGAGCTTCCGGAGAGTTCTCAGCAATATACAGGGCATGACGTGTATGTTATGGAATAGACCACTGGCCACTTTGGGTCTCAATCCCAAACCTAAGATTGAATCCCAGACTAGCAATTGGGGCTGTGCTCCCTCCCAGCTTCTCCTGTCTGGCACAGCAGAAAAGCTGCAAGACCTTGGGCTGGTCTTGCAACAACTATAAACATCACTGTTATCAGCTTTCTTAGCACAAATCCAAAACAGAGCATCTTTCTAGCTATTGTGAAGAAAGTTAACTCTCTCTCAGCTGAACCCAGGACAACACGCTAATGTTACAGAAGTGGTTGGTAAATCACAGAGAAAAGCTTAATGCCACTAAGGAAGAGAATGTACTTGCATGAAAGAGGTCCCATTTACTAAAAATGGCATTGTTACCTGCAAAAAAAATTTCCTCTCTTTCCTTCCATTCCCCTCAATCAAACCTCAACTTTAAGTCTTCCTGTGAAATTAAAATAATAGTTTAAACATTGACAAAACATCTATTATCCAGAAAGATAATCAATATGGTGATTGCAGGCCAGTATTCAGAACATCTTCAACACACTCTAGGTAAGAGGTTTTGTTATAATTCTCTTTACCTTGACATTTAGAATGTTTTTCTCTCATGCAGAAGATCTAGATTCTTTGTCATCTCAGTTTGAAAGTGAACTTGAATCTAAGTGACAAATTTCCCAGGTTTCATCACTGGCTTCCTGGTATAAAGGGTGACAGTCTCGTTATCTTTGCAAGTAGCTTCAAGTTTCAGTCTGTCTAAAAAATATCTCAAAAATTGGGCAATTATTTTATTCTTGAAAAATTCAGAGATAATTTAATATTGAGTTAATTGGAAAACAGTAGGTGATAGCTTCCAGTTCCATCACTAAACCAAGAAATATATATTATTCACATAATTTAACCTGGCAAACCTAAGTCTAGCAGCAGGCTGTAAGATAGCATACAAGCAAGAATGCATGTGTCCTGGGAGCCCTAGGGGGTAGAAGGGCAGGAAAAGACCACTGCCACTGCATTGTCTCCATTGTAATGTGAAGGAATAAAGACTCTGTGTGAAAGCAGCTAAGAGTCCCTGGAGAGATTAGATGAAAATCAGATGATGATTTAATAAGAACAAGAAGCTCAGGAATTTATTTCAGCCTAGGCACAAAATGCAACAATTAACTTTGTCTCAATGGATTTGTGTTTAAAAAACACAAAGCAACTCATGGTCCTTTATGGGAAGTTTCAAGAAGTCTCTTGGAGAGATCCATGAGCATATCCTCTGTTACACAGGACATCAACTCCACTCCTAGAAATGTCAGCTTGAAACAGGAGGCCATTGTATTCCAGCCTATCTTGGTCTTGACTAGGACACTGAATGAAGAAAAACCCATGTTTCTGCTTAATTCTGGCCATCTGGAGCTCTTACCATCTGCAGATATAGGGCCCAGGAAAAGTGTCATACAAAGGTGTAAATTGCCACATATTAGCTACTCCACACTTTCTCCTCATGTGCAAATTCTGAGTTACATTCACTTGGATAAAAAGTAGTTCACAGCATTTGCTGTACAGAAAAATCAACTCCATACAAAGGTAGTGTCACTGAATATGGTGCGACAAATACCCTTGCTCTAAAGTGTAAATCAGTGCAAACACCTTTAGGCAACACAGCCTGGCATCTACCAAAACCGGAAAACTATACACACTCTGAACTCATTATATTTTGAAATGCACTCTGCTAAAACAAAGTTACAGCAAGTGTATTAGAGTAAGGTGACTTTTAAAAATTGTAGAGAAAAAAAAAAAAAATAGCAAAACTCAAAAAAAGACCAACCCTACAAAAAAATTCTCTAAAGCTTACAACAAGCTTAGTGCTTGGGAAGACATCCACTGGACAATTTAGAAGAAACTAAAGTGGTTTTAATAACACAGCAGGACAGAAAGAATGCTAAGATGCAATTCCATGATTCCGCAGCTGAATATTCTCATCTCTCTTGTGCCTGCACTAGTATTTATGAACCCATGTAATGAAACATACACATAAGTTTAATAACTGTCAGGTTATTTTTCAGGGATCTGACCGAATTCATCATCTGGCCTTATGAACACAAGAGTTAGCACAAGGGAGTGGCAAGAAATATGTGTCAGATTTAACAGGAATATTGGATGGATGTCAGTGAGAATCCCTCTCTTCTTCAGGATTTGATCCAGTGAAACTGAAACTAGCTTCAGATCTCGAAAAACCGCAGGAAAAGGCTGAAAATTCCTAAATCTGTGAAACTTTTGCACACAAGTTTGTAACTTTTATAAAATCAACCAGCTAGGAATTCTCTGTATTTTTTCTCTGCCACTTCATAATCCTCATTTCATCATCAGGTGAGGTTTCCAGTAGGAGTCCTATGGTGGAACGCGGAGTACATCCAGGCTTTTCAAATCACTGGGGCTGATAATCAATGCTGACTTCTTTTGAAATTAAATTATGACTTACAATCTAATATTGTCTGGCACAGATTAAACTTTGTCAGCCTTTTGCAAAAAACTCAGGCACTGTCATGTAAGATTTACTTTCTTCAGTGCATCGAAATCAAAATGTTTTCCCCCATGCATTGTTACTCATGTTCATAAATAACAATGGTATTAATTTCTGCAGGAGAAGGAATTCTCTTTGAGGTAATATGCCTGTGCCAGATTTCTACAAAAATTTAAACTACTATCATCTACATTAAATTAAAAAAACAAATCCTGGCAATCCCAGTTTAACAAAAACATCATAGAGTTGAGAGCTATTTATCGATTCCAACTGCCAAGCAATATCCATATTTGTTCATAACAGACCACACTACTTTTGGTGCACCAAACTACTAGCGTAGTGCACCAAAATACAGAAATATAGTTGCTGATGTAGTACTTGAGGTTTTTGTCTTCTGTGAAGAATTCCCTCTTATTATTAACATAAACACATACTACATTTACTGAAACTGGATTTTGAGTAAATTGGCAGCCGTAAACTGTAACTGAGAACATAATACACATTCATTGTCCAGTGACCATTTCAGTAAAACCACTTTTAATTTGATTTTTGCCTGATGTTTAAAACAGTCTTTTCCTAAATACCTGATTTTTCCTTCAGATTTGGGTTGCCAAGTAGCAACATGACTGTGAATTGTTTGATCCAGTGTCATATGGACTTCTGTGTCCTTTATCTGTGTTCATCTCCAAATTTAAGAAATGCAAATGCGGTCTAAGGGTCTAGTTGGAAGTTCCTGGCCTGATTTAACCACCAGATCAGCAGTGCCTGAAATCAAAATGAAGTCCCCTGGTGCAGAAGCCAGTGTCTCAGTGAATAGCATGGACCCTGTAAATCACATCAGCTAAAGACTGTTATGTTTTAAACTAAAGCAAGTTTTAAAATGTCCTAAAACTACAATAAAGAATTACTTGCACTTCCGTAACTTCTACATATAGGTATGAATTTTCCTCTTTACTTGATAAAACCCAAAAAGTTAAAGCATTCAACCGTGTATGTTCTTCAGGTCTTATTTACTCCAGGGAAACACAGCCACTGAAACTTAATGGCAGTGATCCAAACCATGATGAACTGAGGCAATTTTGCTTTTGTTGACCACTGCTGCAGGTCATTGTAATTTAATGAGTAGTAATTCTATTTAAAATATGTTACAGGCAACAAGGTGCCTCCTGGGAGAAAGCTGCTATGCATGAACAGATCAATATGCATTGTGTGCATTCAAACATTCAATAATTGATTCACCCTTGTTATAAGAAAATAAATGTTGAAGTCTTAAAAGTTAATTTCTATAGAAAGCTTTTACAAGGCTATCAAATTATTAAAAGTTTTTATGGGCTCTCTTTTTTGTTGCTCTTGTTTTTGAGTCTTTGTGCAGTACAGGTTATATCTCACATCAACATCCAGTTAGTACTAGCTTCTTGACTCTCAATTTGATCCTAGGCTTGAAGAAGGAAGTTGTGAACCAAAGGTTGCTATTATTATGAGTGAGGAGACTTGGGGATGAACAAGTAAACATTCTCCAGTTTAAAGAATTATACTGCTTATTCCTACAACTACATTACAAGAGGTTTTTTGTTATGGCTTTTTTTTTTTAATAACAAAATTTCCCTTAAGTCAGTACTCTTTCGACACTATAATTGGAAAAAAGCTATTATATTTTTAAAGCTAACGTCAGAGACCTATCCATCACCTTTCGTAAGGTCCTGACTCTTTCTTGTCTTTTATTGAGTGTCGAGCTTTTTACATTGGCTAACATGTTGAGGGAAGATGCTACTTAACCTCTACAGCAAAACAAGTGCTAACAAATATATGCTACAAAAAGTACCATTTCAATTCCTGGTCTTTAAAAAAAAAAAAAAAAATTGTCCAATGTCTTTGGAGTCTTTGGCTAAGCCTACAACTAGAGTGGTATTGAGGGTGCATCTGAGGACAAATTTGCTATCTGCATTCACTGTTTCCTTGCTCTCTTGGCTATGCCTTTCTGACAGTCTTCCCAGGAATAAAAGCAAATAGTGCAATGACACAATACAGAGATGGTCCCAAAATCTTTGTGTTCTGTATGCATTACAGAGCTTTCTGACAAAGTTTTGCAATGACCTTCATTCACACAACAAATACGGACTGAGTCCTTTTAGCAGTGCAGACATAGCTGCTAAAAGGACAGATAGGATATTGTAGTCAGTGCAGATGGAAAATTCCGTTGAAGTTCACACTAAACACTTGAAATTCAAAGGCTTCACACTTTGAACAACTATATCGAGGTCTTGGGAGCACTATGGGTTTCAGGTCCCTGCCAAAGACCAGAATTTCAGCTGTAGCATTACTCTGTCTGAAATGCCCAGATCTAGCCTTTCACGGGTTAATTGTTTAGGTTTTAATGTGTGAAATATTGTGTGATTCTTATGCTAGCAAATACTTCCAAATACCTTTCTTTATGCACTGAACTGCCTTTGCTCATGGTTGCAACATGAAGGAATTTGTAGCAGATTGAAACTTTCGTATCCAAAAATCACAAATATTACACTGTCAATTTAACGTGTCTCAGCTTAGCATTCCCACAGTCAGTTGCTAATGGTGTTTTTACTGCTGTTTTGTAAAAGCATAATTCACTTCCTGAGCCATTAATATTACACTCCTTCTCTAAACTGGATTTTGGAAGGCTGTCTCTGATAGCTTTACTCTCAGTCTGTTTCTCAGTGTTTGAGTTTTCACTCCCTCTTTCAGATCAAAGTGTTCCTGAAGTCTGTCTGGGAAACTATACAAACCTGCAAGTAGCAGAGGTATTTCTGTAGAATGATTTCTGTTCCCTCATTTTAAGTGTGGAAGAAGTCTTTCACATGTTGATAAATCTATTCCCAAGCGAATGTGTGCCAGTCACTTCACCAGTCCTGACAGCCCATTTACTGGGACAAGCAAAGATTTATTTCACTGAGCTGTTACCAATCACTGGAAGACAGAACAGCTTTGAGACTTACTCTATTTTTCCTCCAGAGGCTGAACTGAGTTTTCACTGTCTTTTGGACTGAGAGCAAATGTGGAATAAAGTCTATCACAAGCAGAATTTGGGTTTATGTGTTGAAAGCATATCCCTTTTAGTGTTTTCTGCTTCCCTCTGACAAAACATTGACAGTATCCAAGAAGGTATTATCATAGAGCCGTTACTTATGTTAGCCATCTTTTCCATTTAAAATTCCCAATGTTCTACTCTAACATTTTCAAAGTTTCATTCTGAATCCCACCAGACCAGCAGAACAGCTGTTCTTTTCTACCATGTAATTCTACTGAAGTTAATTAAGTTCTTTCTCATAACTAAAACTTGCAGACATCTAAAATTAACAGCTACTTTAATTCTCCTGTGTATCATGTTTCACTGTAATTTGCCTTCTGGACAGACACTAGTCAGTGACTTCACTCCAGCCTAGAGCACTGGCTCCTTTTTTTTTTTCTTTTTTTTTTTTTTTTGAGCTGATATCAGTGTTATTTCTCTGCTTGCAAAGGTCGAGCCTCTTTGTTACACCCGAAGGAGACATTCCACTCTAAGGAGACATTTCACTCATCCAGCAGACAGAATGACCAAATGCATTAATCAAAATGATCAAGTACTACAATTTTTTGGTCCTTAACTGTTCAGAGCACTCAACAAATCTGTGTAAACCTGGAAAACAATGAGGCTTAAGGACACACTTGGTAAATCGAAGCTTGAATCCTGAATCTCCCCATAATGTGGTGAAAAAGGAAGGAGTGCTTAGTTTGAGATGTACATCCAAAATGGATGAGCTCACTCTTATGCACAAAACATATACAAAGCCTTAGCTTAATTTTAAGAATATACATAACATTTAAGAGGTAAATAGATCCCATGATGGCCCTGAACAGGAAAATGAATCTTATGAAATGTTTGCCATATCTGACTGGTGACTCAGTATGACAACAACAGTGATCTTTTTTAAAATTTACTTTCACACATGCAAACTAGGGGAAGTGTCATGAAGGAGTGATACTAGTGTTAATTAAAAAAAAATTACCTTTTGTGTAGCTTAAGTAGAAGACACAAGACAAACTCCACTGTAAAATATGTTTCATTATTGTAAAGTAAGTAGGGTCATAAATCCAGCTCAGACATTTTGTTTCTTTTTCCACAAACATATAGGATATCAGGTTTTTATCCAGAGGCACCTCTAGGAAGGACTTAAAAGTCATTTATATGAATCTGGCTACTGGTGAGTCGGGGAAAAAAAAAAAAAAAAAAGAAAAAAAACACAATTACCATTTAAAAATGCTTTGCCACCTGCATATGAATTTATGGATCTTCTGTTTCATAGCGAGTCAGTAAAGGCAGCAATATAGAAATGTGACCAGAGATTTTTAAACGAACAACTAAGATAAAATATGTATGAAGAAAGGGAAGATGGCAAAAGAAATAGGTATTTTTGACCCATAGACACAAATCATCATGAATTTTCTAGTCCCACAGGATGAAACGAAGGATCTGCATTGTGATCAGAACATGAGACCTTATAATACAACAGCAAACTGGTGAATGTATGGTCCTTTTTATCATTATGCAACTGCAGTTTCCATCACAGATTTGGCTTGCTAATGGCTCTCTTATGCTTAGGAACATTTTTGATCAGATGCAGAAAGCAGAAGTCTAAGGCAGTACTTTTCACAGAGAAAAAGGAAGGCATCGTGTAGGTACGTAACGGAAAAGAGAATTAATTGTTTACATAAAGCCTTTACATAGATGAAGTTAGATAGGGAGTAAGAATCTGATGAAAAAAAATAATGTTTCAAAGTCAAAGGTTTAGGCAGACTGTGGTATGATATTATACCACTGGGTATTTTGAATGAATGAAGAATGAAGAAGTTTGAATGAAGAAGTTTTCTTCTCTCACACAACAGAAAACAACATCACTTGACAAAACAAACTGCCACCACCCCTTGTAGTGACTGTGGTTCACTTTACACAAGATCCAGACATAGAAAATCCATTCAACCCATATGGCTTGAAAAAAAAAGTATAAAGAGGTGAAGATATTTCAGGAAGTCGATGGGCATTGTTGTCTTACTTTGTCAAAAATGTGTGAATAGCCTTAGAATGTAATTAATGAATTATATTCATTATTATTGTATAATAATTATATTATATTAATTATATTATATTATTAATACATGCCAATATTTGTTTTGTGGTTGTTTTTATATGACGTCTGGGTCATATTTTGAGGATGGGAAGAACAGAGGCACTCCAAGTTTATTAGGGTTCCACTGATTAAGAAAGTCAAGTTCTGAAGATGAGGATCGCTGCAGCTGTAAATGAGATTGGCAGTAATGCCAATGCATTCTACATTAAATTATTAACAGAAATTTACCTTCAAAGTCAAAGAAACTGAGGAGTTCAAATAAAGCTATTGAAAAGGCTTATTTGATTGCATTTTTGAACCTTGATACTTCTCTGAATACTGTCTTCACTGTGTCTGTACCTTCCATTTTGGATAACAAACCATTTAAAAAAAACCAAACTTGAATTCAATCAGCTGTAACACGAACTTTCTGGGGCTCCTTCTTCTCAGACAGTTTATTTACCATGCATGGAAAGTATCTAGGGCTTATAAAGATCCATAGAGAGAAGAACAGTTCTCATATTGTTTGCATTTGTACCTCCTACTTTTTTGTTTGAATCAGAGATGAAAATATAACAGAAGAGGTCTTGCCTTCATTTCGGCACTGAATCAATCTCAGTAACAGCAGCATTTAACTGTTCTGTGTACTGTAAAACTAATTAACAATCCAGGTATTTATTCTTCAGAGAATGCAATGTTAGTGAACAAAATTAGTGCGTCCTCTGGTGTTTTTCTATACAACATCTGGTACAAACCAGCAGTAAACAAAAGACTGGTCTGTTCCCGTACAGGAATTGCTGCATGTCAACCTGCCTCTTGGGGTCACCGCTAAAATTAGCTCATTAAGGGCTAAATTAGGACTGCTGCAGGCAGTGCAAAACTAGAAGAGAGGCACAAGAAGATGCACCTCAAGGCTTTAAGTCTGCAAAAGGCTGCAACAATCACAATGCCTTCAAGCACAATGGCAGGAATGAAGTACTCCCTTGCGGTCCTTACTGTATTTTATTACACGAAGTATAAGAGACCAGGCCTCCAAGTGCTATCTGGTAGGCCACACACTGGATTCACCTTCTTCAGCTGAATGTTGTGCTTCATATATTCACAGAGCATAACAGAAACGAGCAGAAAAAAATCCAAACATCATTATTTAAATTCTATAAGACTAGTCTAGAAGTGAAGAGAGAATAATGAATAAAATACAAAATAAGAGCACACAAAATGACCACAAATATAAACAAGACTAGGTACTTACACCAGAAATTAAAAAAAAAAAGAGAAGAAACACAAGAATGTTCCCTGGGGTCATTACAACAATGGGAGGCAAAGTGACAATCAAGGAGGTGAGATCTTGCACACTAAGTCATATATTCTCCTATTTAATGCATATGGTAAAGAAAACAGTTCAGCTTTCATAACTGCAAGAGGACATGGAGATAGAAGATGTCAATAACAATACTGTATTTGTCTTCACTTTAGCAATATAAAGCAAATACTTTTACATAGCAGCATAACATATCACTAACCCTAGAAAGCTGTAGTAAAGTGGGAAAAATTGACAACAGTCCCACCCATCTCCAGCCAGTAACAGTCTCTGTGGACATTCAGTAAGCAGTCTCATTTCATCTGGTCTAAAATCCCAGTTTGAGGTCAAATACAACTATGGGCTCTACAATCTTCTGACACCATAGGCTTCCTGGTACTTCACCAGAATGTATGAGTATTTTACTTTCTTAGAATTTAGTTACCTGTGATTATGGATAAAAGCTCCACTTCTTAAAGGGATGTCTGATTTACCTGACTAGAACAAAGGACTTAAAAAAGGATTGTCTTCTCCTCCCTCCCCAGCCTGCATCTGGGTTGAACTTTATTTAAGCCACAATACTTTGTAAAGTACAAACTTAAACACAGGGTTTAGCTTTGAAAATCTTTAATTTGACATTTCTTTCATCATGACAGCCGAACTACACAAATATATTTTATTTTGAGGTTGATAATTTGATTTTTTTCTGTAGTCTGGTAGAACAGACAAATAAAATCTTGAAATCTGCCAGATGCAGAGAATAACGGCACATCTGAACAAATTATTTCACACAAAATGTCCTAGTCAGCTTCCTTTGTATAGGATTGATCAGGTATATCTGACAGTACTCAAGTTCAAAAAATATTTTTATTTAATATAAATTAGTCAGGAACATGTTTGTCAACAGCTTATTGTAATTATTTCATAGTTTTAATTTGAAATATTTTTTTGGACACAACTCATATATTATGCTTAATGATCCAGTTAGATCAACATTGCTCTGAAATTTAAGTTTCTGGAATGAAGAACAGTATTTAAAGATATTAATTTTTATGTTTTATGAATATTCCTTTCACTTGGACAGATGCAGAACAATGAATGAAATTTTTCTTGATTTTTATGAAATATATATCTATTATTCACAGCTGCTAGCTGAATTTTCTTTGGATGAACAATTGTAAGTTTGTAGGTAGCCTTTGAGCTGCTCACTATACATACTATTCATTCCGGTTAGGTTTCTCTTCCTTCATTGGATGACACCACTTTTTAGCAACAGAATGATGAACAATTAGCATGTCAGAGCTTTTGTAAAATGTCTGATTGTATTACACTGACACCTTGGCATTTGTAAGTATTGTAGAGTCATAATCAAAACATATGGGATATACAATAGCCTGCCAAATACAGTAGAGAATGAAATGGGCCTTTTATTCACTAATAATAAACAGAACTTTTTCATTATTTTTGTTCCTGATGTTTAACCATTTGACTAATTCTGATAGAAAAGGTTACACATTTAAAATGGGTGAATGGTGTGGTGAGAGAAGTCCCCACATACACAACACATAATTAATTTGTGGAGCTCAATACCACCAGACAACACTGGAAGTAGTAAGATACAAAAAAGCTTTTATAGTTATGAATAAAACCAGTATATATAATTACACTAAGCCAACTACAATAAAATTTAAAGAGCAAACAATTTACATGCTTCAATGTATAAAATAATTACTGCTTTTTGTCAGGAAGAAATTTAGCCCCCTATATAGATGCACCAAACAACAGGAGGTATAATGGATATACTATCTTCTTCAGAAGAATCTTATGTTGACCTCTCATAGAGACAAGATATTAAGATAGGAAGCCTATTACTTATTTTCCATATAGCAAAACTTAAGATTCCAAACAAATAGCCAAAATAAAACAAATAGACAAATCTCATTTCACTAAACCTATCAGCTCAAAAATTCTAGTCTGATAATTTTCCAAGATAGATTAAGCTTTACAGAAACAATAATCACTCAAGAGTCCTCAATTTGTTACCTCTTGCATTTTTTGATGCACTTTATTAAAATCTGGCCACAGATTAACGGTGTATATTATATTCGTCAAGGTAAAACAACAATGCAGATCAAACCAGTCGGAACTAAAGCTTTGCCCATACCAACTAGAGAGCAGGTGTCTCACCACTATAGTACATTTGCAGATGAAAGTATGTAATATAGTCGTTGCTCTTTGAAGTATTCAACTCTACCTTGACAACAACAGAGGTGTGTGATTATTTTTTAATTATGAGATCTCTCTCTCCCTTTTGGCAGCTTCACTCTGTAGACTGATACAGATACGTGTATACAAACACACAATAGAGCAAGGAAGTGAAAGAACAGATCTAGAGTGGAGATTCAAAATCAAAATACAGTCTGTCTGACAGAAACAGCAGACAAATGACAAAGCAATTTTCACAACTTCTTAATGAGATCCCAAGGCAGCTTTCTTGAGCTCAAAGCGGAAAATGTCAAACTGATTAATTCAAACTCATACTGCTTACCAGGAATATTCTGGGTTTTTTTTAAAAAGAAAGGGCTAAAAAAAAGTGAGGCGGTACTACAGTGATATTGGGCACCCAGAGGAACATGAAGATTATTACAGAGTTCAGCTTTGATTAGCAACATCACAATAAATACCACACGAGCATGCAGTAATTCATCACTTACTTACAAATATATTTCTTTTAGAATCTTTTGACATGTTCAACAAACTTCAGTATTTTTTTTCTTGGAACACTGGATATCAAATATAATAACAGAGGGTTTTGATCCCTCAAGCTTTTCTGACTATAATCTTATACACACACTTTTTCACACAAAATTAATAAAATATTTGGTGTTTATAAAGGTGAACCTGTTTGAGAAAATTGTTTCCATAAACCTCCTGGCAATCTTGCAGAAAAACTACTACTGTCAGCCCTTCTGCTGTTTCAGTTCAGTAAGGTCAAAGCCTGGCCTATGCATTAGACTCTTTTTGCAATTCCACCTTGGGCAAATGATCAACAAAATCACTGTACTCCGCAAGACTGAGGAAGTCAAGGTAGCATGATTTCCTCTTTCTCCATCTCTTTCCCCACAGGTCCTAGAGATTAGACATGTCAGTTTACTGAAAGACCAGTTTATTGCAAGCTTGTACTGCAAGTGCATGAGCTGTGATTGTTTCAACAGGATGACATAGTGAAACTGCTAATCTCTGTGTCAAGGGAAAAAAAGAAAGGTATAAATTTAGACTTCCCAACATGAAAGTCTAGGCGATCAACCTGATGTCCTAACTTTAACTTTGTGGTTAAAGAACAGAAGCAATTGTATAGATTTCTACGTACCATGCTTCACAACTATTCACAACTACAGGAGAAGTCTGAGACTCGGAGTCATCAGCAGAAGACACTTCTGG
>NW_010103491.1:0-286 GCF_000699245.1 Pterocles gutturalis | reverse complement strand
AGTGGTCCCAGTACAGCCCACAAACTGGTTCCAGTAGGGCACTGGGGGGGGCACAGAGTGGTCCCAGTATGGCACACAAACTGGTCCCAGTAGGGCACTGGTGGGGGGGACAGACTGGTCCCAGTACGGCACACAAACTGGTCCCAGTAAGCCCCCAGTGGGGGGAACGTACTGGTCCCAGTAAGGTGGGGGCACAGGGGGTGCAGGTCCAGTCCCGGTGCAGCTCCGTGGGGGCAGGGCGATACTGGTCCCAGTAGGGCTCTACTGGGAATCCAAATGGGGGGGG
>NW_010103490.1:0-230 GCF_000699245.1 Pterocles gutturalis | reverse complement strand
CGTTCAGAGATTGCTGCTGACGGAAAGCGTTCAAAGGCAAGGTCGAGAGGGCATTCGCACCTTCCCCTTCAACTTCATTGCAGGCCACTCCAAACACGGGGTTCTACACATTTTTCCCTGGCGATAGCTCTGGACAGCGTTCTACACTCTCCCATGAGCCCAGCGACAACAGTGAACATTGCCCGTGATGCTCTCAGGAGAAGCGTTATGAGCAAAAACCCGGGCAGCTT
>NW_010103489.1:4046-4620 GCF_000699245.1 Pterocles gutturalis | reverse complement strand
CACCACAGTCCAGCATCGCTGGCCAGCCCGCAGGGCTCACCTGGTTCCCCGCATTAGAGGACCACAGCAGCCCCACAGGGAGGGGCCAGCTTACTGAGTGATGGAACCATGGACCAGCCCGGGATTTAAGGGACCTCCAAAGGTCGTCTCGGCCAACCCTCAGTGCTTCGTGTAGCTTGACATCTCTTTGAATATGATGTCATTTTTTTGTATAACTAGTAATATATGTGTTTTGCCAAATAGATGGGGTCAGTGCAAGGGACACAGACATCACCTTAAAGAATTGATCTTATCATTTATGGTGAAAGCAATAACAATAAAATAAGAATGAAACAGAATGTGATAATATAATGCAAAACAATAATATAGAAGCCACAGTAAAAACCTCATCAGCCCCCGTTTCGCCAGCCCTTAGGGCACCATCCTAGTGCTGCCGGCGGGGTGGCCTCTTGCAGGGCTGGGGAAAGTCCTGGGGGCTGGGAACCTTCCTCTTTGGAGGGCGCCGGACTGCCCTGGGAGAGCCATCCCTGCCCTGGCTGGGAGCAGAGGAGGTGTGGCTGGAGGTCTGGGGCGA
>NW_010103489.1:3572-3892 GCF_000699245.1 Pterocles gutturalis | reverse complement strand
TGGGAGTCCCCCCACGCGAGGCGCTGGGACTGTGTCTGGGGCTGTGATCTTCCTCCCCCGCAGCGTGGAGGTCATACTCTTCCAGGTGCCGGCGGACCTCCCCACCGCACAGGCGCACAGCGGTGGCGATGAGCTGGCGGACGAATATCCCTGCTTCTGGCATGCCGCTGTCCAGCTCCCGCACCAACACCTCCTCATCCAGCCCCCAGAGGCACAGGTGGGCCACAATGGTGCCCTCCACTGCAGCCACATTCCACCACTCGCCCTCAGTAAGCTCCTCGAGCTGCTGTCGCAGCCACGGCAGGAGGGGCCTGATGTTA
>NW_010103489.1:3223-3542 GCF_000699245.1 Pterocles gutturalis | reverse complement strand
AGGAGGAAAGCCGCCCACCTGTGGCCTGGGCACCAGCTCTGCAGCCCCCTGTTCATCCTGGAGGTCTTCGGACGGTGGCTCTTCAGAGCCTGAGACATGGTATGTCATATAATCATCGTCCGACCAGATGGAAAACAGGATGTCTGTTGTCTCCGAACTGCACAGGGGGCAGTTTGTCTTCTCCTGTGCCCAGTGCAGGGCACAGCCTATGCAAAGTTGGTGGAGGCAAGGTGACAAGCGGGCAACATCATCTTGATTGTCACAGCAGATGGGGCAGCTCCACTCGCTCTCGGCGGCCATGCTCTCTGCATGCTGTGGG
>NW_010103489.1:0-2812 GCF_000699245.1 Pterocles gutturalis | reverse complement strand
GGACGGGGCAAGGCTCTCCCCCGACCCAAAGATAAGGAGCCAGAGACGTGAGGTCACATTCCATCGCTCGATGATGTCACCATCCACCACTCTATGATTTCACAATGGCCTGTCCTTCCCCGCAGTGCTCGCCAGGGCAGTGATCTGGCCGTACCAGGACTTGTGTCTCTGCACACACGTCTGGGGCTACCGCAGCACCACTTTCCACTCCCTCACCTTACCATTTGTTTTCTGGTGGGTGTCAGGGTTCCACACCAGACACCGGGGCCTCATCTGAGCCCTCCCAGAACATCATCACACAGAATCACAGAATCACAGAATGTTAGAGATTGGAAGAGACCTCAAAAGATCATCTAGTCCAATCCCCCTGCCGGAGCAGGAACACCTAGATCAGATCACACAGGAACGCATCCAGGCGGGCTTTGAATGTCTCCAGAGAAGGAGACTCCACAACCTCTCTGGACAGCCTGTTCCAGTGCTCTGTCAGCCTCACCGTGAAGAAGTTTTTTCTCATATTCAAGCTCCTATGTTCCAGCTTGAACCCATTGCCCCTTGTCCTATCACTGGATGTCACAGAGAAGAGCCTGGCTCCATCTTCCTGACACTCACCCTTTACATATTTATAAACGTTAATTAGGTCACCCCTCAGTCTCCTCTTTTCCAAGCTAAAGAGACCCAGCTCCCTCAGCCTTTCCTCATAAGGGAGATGCTCCATTCCCTTAATCATCTTTGTGGCTCTGCACTGGACTCTCTCCAGTAGTTCCCTCTCCCTCTTACACAATGCCATTCAAATAAATGTGTTAACGATGGGTGGTATATTACAGCCACTGATAAAATCAACTTCCTTGGAAAATAATCAACCGAACAAAATATAATTTGCATTATAATTAATGGACAGTGGGATCGAGTGCATCCGCAGCAAGTTTGCCGATGACACCAAACTGTGTTGTGTGGTTGACATGCTGGAGGGAAGGGATGTCATCTAGTGGGACCTTGACAGTCTTGAGATGTGGGCCAGTGCAAACCTAATTAAGTTCAGCAAAGCCAAGTGCAAGGTCCCGCATATAGGTTGCGGCAATACCAAGCACAAATACAGGCTGGGTGGAGAATGGCTTGAGAGCAGTCCTGAGGAGAAGGACTTGGGAGTCTTGGTAGATGCAAAACTGAACATGACCTGGCAGTGTGCACTTGCAGCCCAGAAAGCCAACTGTATCTTAGGCTCCATCAAGAGAAGCATGGCCAGCAGGTCGATGGAGGTAGTTCACCCCCTCTATTCTTGCCTCATGAGACCCCACCCAATTCTGCAGCCCTCAGCACAGGAAGGACATGGACCTGTTGGAGTGAGTCCAGAGGAAGGCCACAAAGATGGTCAGAGGGCTGGAGCTCCTCCTGCAACAGGACAGGCTGAGAGAGTTGGGGTTGTTCAGCTTGGAGAAGAGAAGGCTCCAGGGAGACTTTCTAGCAGCCTTCCAGTACTTCAAGGGTAACTACAGGAGAGATGGTGAGGCACTCTTTTATCAGGGAGTGTAGTCATAGGATGAGGAGTAAAGGTTTTAAGCTGAAAGAGGGTAGATGTAGATTACATATTAGGAAGAATTTTCTTATGGTAAGGGTGGTGAGGCAGTGGAACAGGTTGCCCCATCCCTGGAGGTGTTCAAGGCCAGGTTGGATGAGGCTTTGAGGTCAAGGGTCCCTTTGACCCAAACCATTCTATGATTCTCTGATCATCCAGATATGTCTCTGAATAGACATAGAGTATGAACAAGTCACAACTTCAGACTAAGAGGGTAATCACTTCAGTGGGTAAATTTTCCAGTTGTATAGCTTGAGCTAGGCTCTCCAGAATTAACTCCAAAGTTTAAGCTACTCTTTTGAAGCATTTCTGAAATATGAAAAGGAAGGAAGTGTTCAAGCAGAAAGGAGGATGAAAAGTAGATTGTTCAAACTTTCTTTGAATTTCTAAAGCAAAGTTCGTACAGACTTTTGATCGTATTTCAGCTAAACAACATCTCACAGTCCTGCCAGCTGCTTCATTCGTCTTTGTAAACCTTCCATCAATCTCCAGTTGAGACTTATTTTTACTAATCATTAATTAGTTACACTACAATATTAACTTATTACTTGCCAATAACCATACATTTTCTAAATGAGATTGAAGAAATGGGCCTTTCAGGCAGATTAAGGAAGATGCTAGAATGTTTAACAGTAGGCTGACATAGGAAGCGACTGAATTTAATAGAAGATCAGACACAGAGGAGAATAAGTGAAACAGACTAAAGGTAAAGCACACTTAAGAATTTTGATGTCTTCAAATCATACAAGTGTCTGGTGTAATATTAAATAAACATAGAAAAAAACGTTAGAATTCAATACTTATTTGAAACTTCTTGAATAAAATGAAGTGAGATATCAAAGGTTTTCATACCTTGGGTTCAATAAGCATTTTTTTCTGTACCTGGACACAGGTTGAATAAATCATTAAGACTTATCTGTCATTCACACATTAATACTGATCCTTTTCTTTGTATTCAACACTGGACTGATAATTTGCATCTTATTTTTCTATATTTTGTCATGTTATATGGGACCTCTAAAGTGAGTTACAACGGATTCAGTAGAGCTATGTAATTCTGGAATTGTAACAGTTACAGGCTTAAACAAAACTTGGAAAGAATAAATAGAATCAACAGTGGAAAATAGCACTTCCTCCTTAACTTTGTTTTTGTTGTTCTGTTATATATGCATTCAGCACGTGTCTAGGTATTTTTCCCTTGTTGAAGTTTTCTTATCACAGAATCACAGAATGTTAGAG
>NW_010103488.1:0-46261 GCF_000699245.1 Pterocles gutturalis | reverse complement strand
TGCGGGGCGCGCTTCTGGTGGAGGCGAAGCCTGCAATGCTGCAGGAATGAACGTTTGGGTGGGCTGGGACTCGTAATAGACCAGCGATGACCGAATGCTTGGCATCACGGCAACTATATTACAAATAATTTAAAGCAATTAAGGTGCTGAATAAGTTGTGTTTTTCCTGTACAGCCTGCTTTCAGGGTGCAGGAAAGAGCCTGCTATTTAATGTCAGTGTCATGAAGACCCAGCTTTGGGTAGCTCTGAGTGCTTGGGCTGCCTTGCAAAGGGTGACACAGCCTCCTTGGGCATGTACTCTGCTCTTCATGTAAAATGATGTCAGCCCTCCATAGCTGAATGGAGACCCTGGGTGAAATAAATACAGATTTGGGTTTACATTCACTTCAAAGCAGAAAACTTTAGTCCTTTTTTCGCTGTGCTCTATTCTTTTCCCATCTTCACTTTTCTAGTATCACAGGAATTAATATTTAGGACATTTTAGAATGCAAATGATACTCAAGTGGCAAAGAACTTTCATTTGACTTTATCAATTGAACGATGAGCCGACTCTCTTACCCCTAATAAATACTCCCCAGCAGAACAATACTTGCTCAGTTCCTGTCACAGTGTCCTACTGAATAATGTTGGAAAGCTTCTTAAAGGCTATGTGGGTGTATATGGGAAAAGAGAGGGAACAAAGGTAAAATTAGTAGTGACATTAAATGATGTCATATACTCTCAATCCGCTCCTGCCTGAAGTTTTGAAATGTAGGTTTCCTGGCTGTCTTTGATAATGTGTTACTGTGGTCATTGAATCACTTATGATGGAAAGGACCTTTAAGATCATTGAGTCATAGAATCATGAAGGTTGGAAAAGACCTCAAGGATCATCAAGTCCAACCATCAGCCCAACACCACCTAACCCACTAAACCATGTCCCAAAGCACCACATCTACACCAACCAACCATTAAAGGAAACACCCCTCCTGTTGAACCTTCAAGTGCATCTTGAACATTTTTGGTGTGATATGCAAAAGAACTGCATTAAAATATGAGGATGACTGATAAATGAGGTTTTCTTAGAAATCATAAAAATTGGGCTATTGTTATGAACACTTCCAGTGACACACAATAATAAAAGTCCTGTTCCCATAGCTGGAGCTAGCAGAGATAAATGTGCACATCTCAGTCCTTTCTAACAAGAGCCTCCTACATGATGGTTGTTGCCCTAGTTACACATCTGTTTTCAGCCTATGGAGTAGCAAGTCTTTGTAGCCAGGACACCATCCTCTAAAACATTATGTCATCTGCATTTGAAAAAGTTAAAAGTTCTTCAGGATGTGTTGAAGGTCTCATTGATAAATAAACAGCAACACTTTTTAAAACATGAGAAAGAGGGTTAGGGCAAAATAAGGGAGCATCTCCAAAAAATGCGAGGCTTGTCAGTCACCATGAAGGAAAAAAATTTGCAAAAATATGGGAGGCAAGGAAAGCACAGCAGGAACTCCTTTGCTGTGAAAATATGAAGCGTGTATAACTTGTTAAATGCCTTCTGTCTGTGGCTTTAGATCCATGCTACAATACCTATGAGGTTAATAAATTACGAGTGTTAAAGCATACTGCTGCCAACAGCACTTTAGTGAGTAGCAAAAGGGAAATGAGACCCTGGATTTGGTGCTATTTGACATCATAAATAGGTCTGAACAGTTATGATTAGTACCATGAAGAAGGAGGTTTTTTTTTTCTTTTATAGTATATAAATTGACATTGTTAAGTTAAAGAGTTACCTTTTAAGATAGCGTCCCTTCTGCAAAAAGCAGGCCCCATACAGATGAAATCATATGATATTCTCCTGGATTATACAAAAGAGGCTAAAATTGTGGATTATTGTCTTCTTGGTGCCTGGTTGTTGATTTTTTTTCTCACCAGAACAATTGATTAATATTAAATGTTGGATCCCAAATATTTTTACTGAATCTTAATATTTATAGTTTGTTTATTTTAGTATTTCGTGGCTTGGACAAGACAGAAAAATATTTTCTTTCCTTCCACTTTAAAATGTCATGGTTTCATGAAGCCTGAAGTTCATAGTTCACATGGCTTGTGTGACCTTCAAAATACAGGCCACTTGTGTGCTTTATATTTCACTGGTGGAAACTAAGTGGGTTTAATATATACTTTTGTAGTTAAGACATTTTAAATGGCATTAGTAAGTCAGGTTTTAAAGTGGTTTCATGTCTGAGAATATGAAGTTTTCTGCAGTGGACCTTAGGATGCATTTCCCTGTCACAGGAATGCTGTATTATAATTCAGTTCAGCCTTGAACAATTCAAGTTTGTTCTGTGTTGCCTCAGTCAGTTTTTATTAAAAATAACAAAGAGTCAATGTCTGTGATAATGTGGCAAAATCAAAATTCTATTGAAAATCTTAATACAGGTCTATATTTAAAAAGCAAAAATGGGCATTGTAACTATGTGTGTTTATATTTTCTGATAGACAACCTTGTGTCCTGTCTGCGGCTTATTCTTCAGCAAGTTTGTTGTCTAACAGTGATATGGTTGGCTATAAACATAATCCTGTTTCAATACCCATTTGGTAACCTTGGCCTTGACAAATGTTTTTTCTCTGCTGTAATCTGTACACATTATCTCCCCCAGGCTGGTTCAGAGCTGGTATTTTGTCCAGTGCAGGCAGGAACCCTTAGCAGCTGAGTCAGTGATTCCTCATCGTGCCATCTTCATGGCTTTGGCTGTAATTTCAGTAATTTCAGAAGACTGAAAGAGGGCCAAGATTATGTATAGTTACACTGAACCCTGAATAGCAATAGCCTTTCTTCTTCCTATCTTGGAAATGTGTAGAGAAAGTTTAATTATTTACATGCCAGGTTTGAATATGCAACCTTTAGGGAAGCGTAAGTCCAAAATCCGTCAGAATTGACACTAGACACTGATCAATAGCAAGGACAGAGGTTCATTCTGGTTTTACTGTTCAGGAGCTCCGCAGTCATTGCTGTCCGGCAGCTCACTGTTGATCTTGGAGAGACTCACTTTGTGAAATGCCTTCCTGTCCCTGCTCTGTAACATTATCATTCTTGTTAGCTGTTATCAATAGTTCAGGAATTAGTAAACAGAGAAAAAAAAGGAGAGCAAGTGTTTGCTGTTAGATACACATATAGCCATTATTTATGGTAGTTATTTTTGCTGCTTCTGTTACTATGCAGAAATGCTAAAATATCTCAGTTAGTGTTTGGGTCCAAGTGCACTGGAAGGGCATGGGCAGCCTCTGCCCCAAACCTGTTGTTATCATCTGAATAGACCCTGTGAGGCTCCCCCCTGCCCTCCCTCTTCCAGAGTGTGTCTGCCAATATAAGGGAGGTGCCTCGGCGAGGAGAAGCAACCATCTTTCTCTGCAGAATATAAACTAGTGTTTGATTGCTGCAAATGTTAAGGGAGAAGGATGATTTTCTGTATCCCAGGGTTTCCTATCAGGATGCAATGTGAGGGAATGAATACAGGCTGGCTGGGTAGGGAAGCAGTACTAAAGGGATGCTGGGCCTGACTCTCAAGTTAGTGCTGCTCAATATGAGACCCACACACTGAGGTGAGTCACTGCCCACCCGTCCCAACACTATATCCAACACCAAGTATGTTCACCATGTTGCATTAAACAGAGTAAATTGTGGCTTCCTGGAACATCATCAAATTCTGTGTTGGTGATTTTCAAGAGTGTACCTTTACCTTTGGCACTGCACTTGGCTGGTTCTTTGTCTGTGGGAGGAGTCTGTTGGGAATCTTACAGACAATAGTTGTTTGGATGAAATTACAAAATCCTTTTCAGAAAATAAAGCCAGGCTGTTTGTGTTCAAAGAGGCAAATAAACAAAGGCAAATTCATAGAAATGGGGTAGAAGTTCAATCAGGAGGTGAATTCGGCACGGCACCATTCAGAGGTCTGTGAAAGAGGGATGCCCCCAGCTTCAAGAGCTGTCTTTTCTCCGTGTGTCTCAGCAATAGGCAAAAGTGTTGGTGATAGGAATTGGAGAAGCCACGTTTCCTCCATTTGTGCAGGTAGCAGCTTTGGCAATGGGCCTAACTGGCAACCACTAGCATTATCCAGCAGTTGCATGCTTGTAGTTGGCAAACCTGCCTGCTGCATTTATATGGTTGCTGAAAGAAGTAGATGTGGAAGATAAGGAGTCCCTGGGGAATATAGCTTCCAGCTGAGAACACGCTGTCAGAGCTGCCTGCCTGTTCATTATGCCCATTAGCAACTGCTGCATTTACATTTCCCTGCTACTTGTCATAGCCAAGCTTCAGACACCAGAATCTGTCTGCTTGTGCATTAAGTTAAATCTCTCTTCCAGTATCGTTTTAACGATTTACACTTTCATTTCCATTTCATTAAAGAAATCGCTCGGGTCGTCTGCAGCTCTCATGTGCTTTGCCAACACCTCCACGCATACATCCTCGCTCATTCTTTTTTCTTTGTCCTCTGACGGTCTGGCAGACAGTACTATGATTATCAGTATTGATTTCTTAGCAGATGTTATCTCTAAGTAGTAAAAAAAAAAGTAATGAGTGCTTAAAGTTACCTATTGGCTTTCTGCGTTTCCTAAGAGGAAGGTGTGGTAGCCCCTGGTTTTGAGAGCCTGTCTCCAGAGCCTCGTACCAGTCTGGGGAGACCTGGGAGATCCTAAGTGGTCTCAAAGCCTTTCTCCCATGGGCAGAAATGTGGCTGCTGAGCCAGTTTCTAGGGGTCTGCACTGCTGGTTACAGCATGTTTTGCTCTTCTGCTCATTTGAGCTTGGAGGAGTTTCTTTGCTTTAGAATAACATGAGGGCATTGCTGGGAGAGCTGGGGTTTGGAGGCAGTACTTGAGGCCCAGCAAGGGATTGTGTTCGTGCTTCTGCTGGCAGATCTAGTAGAGGAGAAGGTATCCCTGATGCTTCTGCTGAAAGCAAGGAAAAGTCTGGTTTGAAGGCAGAGGAAAATGTTCATATTCTCCAGAACTAAACCCTTGAAGGTGCTGCTTGGCTGGGAGGGCAGAGTTGTGTGTTCGGAAACAGACAGCTAGACATATAGCAGAAAAAGTTTTGTCTCCAAAGCCTGATTTTATATCCCCTGCAGAGTTGCCTCTCTTGCAGCGTTGAAGGTATTTTGCAGAGCACTACAGGTTTTGTAGTGGATAATGTTGAATTTGTAGGTTGTAATTGAAAATCTGCTGCTTGTTTGGTATGTTTTGCCTTGAGCTTGAGTATAGCTGATGCAGGCTTCTTAATAAAAATACAGGGATTACCTTTTGTAATGAAGCAAATAATACATGACTGCGACACAGTGCCAAAGTATTTGAATGCTCTGGTGGTTTGCAGCTCAAATATTTATATTACTAAAGTAAATTATTTGCCAAACTGAAAAAAATAAAAAAGGAGTGGTACTTAAAATAAGAAAATAGAGACAGAAACCTTGTTCTAGGGTTTGCACACACGAAGTGTTACGTAGACTTAGGTTATTACATAGACTAGTAGCAATATTGAAATAGCTGACAACACACAACACACATGGTTTCCAAGAATGGTGTAATGAATTAAGTCTAGTTTTGGCTTATGGGGATTCTTTGATGGCTAGCAAAAGCTGACTTGAAGCACTAATAATGTCTCACTCTACCCATGCCTCGTACCTGAATGCCAATGTATTTGGAGGGGGTTCAGGAACAGGTAGATGGGGCTGAAGAAACAGGCAGGTGCATACACACACACAGATACACACACCACAATCATGAAAATCTTGCTTGTTTAAGAAACGAGGCTAAAAATATCCTTGAATGTGAATCCAGGTCAAAAATGGTCTAGCATGATTTTATTGACTTCATGTAGATTTTTCTTTTTGAGAACAACCCAGGAGACACACTGAAGGCAGAACTTTCTTACAAGGATATTACCGCCTTGAACTGTTTTCACAATCTGTTTTTGAAAGGTCTTAAGACACACAGTTGGGTCAATGAATGCTCAAATGTGTAATGGAGGCTGAATTTTGCGTTGAAGCTCAGGGATGTTATTTTAAGACTCTAAGAAAACAATCTTGTCTGCATTGATTTGTTTTGAGCTTTTTACTTGAGATAGTTTCAGGAAACAAGCTTTCCTGAAAGAGGCATTTTCATAGAGCTGAAGAGAACTAAAATAAATGCTAATAACGTGATTTGTGGCTACCACACTGGAAAATTATGGTACCAACAACTGGATTAGATTATGTGGTAGCTGTGAACATTTGGGCACTGTAACTCTTTCAGAACTTGATTTTAGGCTTCCAAAATGATCGTGTGCATGCAAGTGAGATCACTGGGCTGAAGAATTATTCAGCCCTTAGGAGTCTAATTTATACTTATTTCACTAGTGTCCTTAGCATGCCTTTTTGTTAAGTTTAGCCTTATTTGCACAAGTAATTTTAGGCACAGTAGCATTTTGGCTTCAGTGCCTGAGGTAGTCGTGGGCATCTGAATAATCTGTAGCTGTGCAGTTCTCCATGGATTTTGTACCTGGTACATCTTCTCTGCACAGAAGAAGTAGGACTTATTAAAGCTATTCGCAACCATTCCACCCTGGAAAAGACAAGATACTCAACAAGAATACACTGGCTGTTTTCAGTGGTGTTTTGCTGCACCTCACCCACAGTTTGTTTTTAATCATTCTCATGAATGATTTACTGTTCCCTTTCTATCATGTTACTTTTTCATTGTTGTCTCCAGCAGGCAAAAAGCTTTCAAAGGGTTCTTTAGGATTGAATGTATTGTTTGTCCTAGATATTGGGCATGACTTATTCAGAAATATGTAATAAATACATAGCTCCTCTCATTTCTGATTGTTTGCACAGTTGACAGATTAATGGATGACTAGGTAATGGATGAATTCTCTGCTCTAGATGAAGTTAGGGAGGGTGTGTGGGTGCAGGTGGGATGTCGAAGGTCATATGTAAGTGCTTTTGAGCTCATTCAAGTCCATGGAGATGCACCATTTTATACCAGTGGATAATGTTCCAGTTTAACTCAGAGCTTTTACTTCTGGGACATCTTTCCTGGTACTGGCTTGGTGCACTTATCCCTGATTATACCATATAGATATAATACTTCGGTCTTTGAAGATGTATGCTTATAAATGGTTATTTTTAGTTTGTAGATTTCTGGTTCTTTTGATTAATAGCACCTACTGTGTCTGAAGAAGGCCCTTGTTTTCCCTGCTTGCTTTTTTTTTGTGGTGCACTGAGACAAGGCATGCTGCAACAAAGGGTTTTGATAGTTTAGTCTATCTGCTGCGGGGGTAAGTCTCTGTGCGAGTCTGTGTGCTCTGGAGGGTGTTTACTAGTACACATTTGATAAAACTTCTTTTAATTTTACAGATAAAAGAATTGTGAATCTCAGTGGCACTGCTGCTCCCACAGAGATTTCCAGTGAACTGCTGAGTCATACAGATGAAGCTTGAAATGTCTCCCCTTGCAGATGTGAGTGGGTCCCCTTGCTGCATTCTGCACCTTGCAAAACGTTCGGGTGGGCATGAGGGTGAGCAGCTTGGCCCCTGCACCTTGTCCAGCAGTGTGCTAATTCTGGTGCACAGGGAGGCATATGCTGTGACGTGTGCAGGCAGATTGCTCGCAGGTTACTCAATTCCTGGAGCAGCAGGGAAGTGGCCAAGTATGGTGGGCTGCCAAGTCACAGTTTGCTCACTTAGGTTGCTTGAGAGTCAGCATAAACCTCCTTGTCCCTTGATACGGAGTAAACGACATCTTCGCTTTCCCTAGCAAAAGTCTTAAAGAGGTGGTTCTGTAGCTTACTTTGGGTTGTGGCAGATTTGCCAGATTTTTTGCCTGTTTACTTACTGTGCTCCAGATCTGCAGTGTTGTGTTTGCCACAGTGATTACAACCTACGTACTTCTGCTGAGAGACCTTTGGAAGATGTGATCAGTGTTAGGGAGGTGTGTCTTCCTACATCTGTGGACTCTCTGCACAGGGGCATCGCACAAGAGGCTGTGCAAATATTCTTCCAAAACATCTGCTACAAGAGCAAGTGAATCAAAGGAGGCTTATTAGTCATGGCTTTCCCATAGTGGTCTCTTTCATGGAGTGCTGACTAATGGCTGCTTCTCAACAAATAAATAAAAATATCAGATAAAATGAAGTAAAATTCTTGAGTCTTTGCTCAGGACCAGCTAAGCTTCAGTCGTTTGCTCTGACCACTTTTGAAAGCTTGGCATGCCATCACTTTCATGGGGGAGCTGTGCCAGACTTGTGAAAAGCCCTATATGTCTTAACTCTTGTCCTGTGTTTAAAGCTTTTTTAGAGGGTCTGTCATTGTGCACAGTCCATTCTAAGGCATTGAGCACAGACAGGACTGTTCTCAAATCCTGCTTTGAAAATCTCTTCATAATGCGTCCCTGGAAAAAACCTCTGGTTTGTTTATTTTGATTTGTCCTTTGGCTGTGACTGGAGACCCAGTCATGGACCAGAATCTCACTGGCCAAGTACCAGCACAGAGGAATTTGCAGCTCCATGTAAATGGCTTCAGTTCAGTTTGGCCATATCTCCGCAGTGTTTCCCAGAGCCAGTCATCTGTGCTTCAGCTGATCGGTGTGCAAACTGAACTCTGCCTTGCCTGGCTGAGCCTGCCAAGAAAAGCATTAGCTAAGCACAAACAGCTTGTAGCCGAGGGCAAAGGTGACATGCATTAAGTCTCCACATCTTGATGCAGAAAGGATGCAGCTACAATCCAAACAGGGGAAAGGGGACCAGGCAGACAGACAGCCGCCCAAGGTGACATGGGAGTGTGTGCCACACTGCTTGCTGAGAAAGGGCTCTTTGTCCCCCTGCATGGTGCCTGCTTGTTTTGACGGAGATGCAGAACAAGTGCAAGAAACACACCTATATGGCCTTGATGACTTTTGCTGTTTCTTGGCATTGCTTTGTTGTGCTCAGAAAGGCCTTGAATGTGTGGGACTGTTGTGTATGTCTCAGCCCCAGCCAAGCAGAGATATTTGTACAGCTGGCTTCACAGTTCCCTAATGTGCAGGCTTGGGGATAAGGAGGGTGTCTGAGTGCAGGGGCACCTTTCTAACAAGAGAATTCACTGCTGAATCCCAGCTGGGAGGCAGGAGAAAGAGGCTGAAGTTCTTCCTCTGTGTCTAGGAAGAAGTGAGGAGCAGAGGTGGGAGATCTTTAACCATCACCTACCCCTTTAGCACTGGCTGCTGTGTCTGCCTGGTCCCATGTCATACAGCGTGACTCTATTTGTATTGCTCCCTGGTTCCTATTTAGACCAGTGTGACCTGCATTTCCAAACCTTATTTTGAACATATGTGATGCAAGCCTTGCTCTGGCAGAAGCCCTGCTGTGTCCATGAGTATCTCTCAAAGAGACAGGATAGTGTTTCTTATCAGTTTTATGAGAAATGGTCTTATCAGAGTTCTTGGACTTCACCTGGATATGCACAATCCCTTCTTGTTCTGCCAAGGCTTTACCACTGATAAATTCTATGTATAACATCCCCCCCACCCATGGACTTGATGATAAATGATAAAATGGGCTTGACTTCCAGTTACAACTGGTTTTCTTTGCAGACTGTCTTTCATATCTATTTCTGCACTTTCAAAATGGTCAGACTGCAGGCATTGAAGCCGTAAGACTGAACATTAGAGAGAGCAAGTCTGTGTTTTCCCTGAACTTTGGCAGTATTCAAAAGATTGGATTTATAACTTGACCTCTGTATTTACCAAATGCCTGTTTGGCAAAATAGTTCTTGAGTGGCACATCTTGGCTCTGGATTCAGCTCAGCACTGTTTGCTGGGGCTGTTTTGTGGGTAGCTTGCTCCTGCTGCAGTGGGTTCAGGTCCAGCCAGGAGACCCCTTGGATGTTGGCAGGAGGTAGTTTGAGCCTTTAGCAGTCCTGGCTGCTGTCAGTGAGAGACAATTCTAGCAACAGGGAGTGTCTGGAGAGTAATGCTTATTTCTTTTAGTCGCCCCTTACTTTGGTGTCCAGCAGGATCAACCTCTGAGCCTACTGGCATGATGGCAGCTTTGGTCACTTTTGGAAATTTAGGACTATGTGGGCTCAAAACCTCTCCCTTTGCATGACAGGGCTGAGATAAGCTCCATGTCTGAGCTCCAATCCTGTGTCTTAATTGAATCTTTCGTATTTGCGATTAACTGTGGAGCTTTAAAAGCCTCTTCTCTTCAGACCGTCTTCTTTCTTTGTTGCTCTCATGTTTATTCTCGTTCCAGCTTCCTAGGGGGAAAACCAAATGCCATTTGCAGTTCACTGCTGTGTGTTACATTTATTTCCTTGGTCTTGCTTTCTTTCAGAGCATGAACCCAGCTGACCAACTTCTTATCACTTTGACAAGCTGTGACTGTTGTCCTGGTGACCAGCATAGTTGCACTATCATCACGTACAGAAGGCAGTGACAGAGATGCCTTGTGGGTGTAGCTCTGCGTGCTCATGATATGCCAGTAAGTCACTGGGATACACAAAGATAATATCCAAGTCTTGGTCTACGTGGAGGATGAAGTAAAAACAAAATGCAGAAGCATGCAAAGTTAATAGCTATAAAAGAAGAAATGAGAATGTGAGTAGGAGTTGCAAATGCTCATCTCTTCTAGCATCTCATTTGTGTACTAGTCATTTAGTGCATTTGTATTTGAGAGATGCTTGCCTGCCAGCCTACTGTCTCTTTCTGTCTTTTTGTACTCACTCCCCCATTTCTTCCATTTCTTACTTAGGTTTACGAATGTAAAGAATAATGTTATGGAGAAAGAATAATGTTAGTAACACTTCTGAGTCATTTTCCATCCAGACACACCATGCTTAACCCATTCATATACACATTCCTATACAATGTCAACTCCAATTCACGAGTTGCTCCTGTGAATTGATCAGATCAATATTGTGGTGCCCTGTCACAGATTATCTCCTAGCTGCTAGCAGAAGGCCCTGCTTTGAACAGCATACAATCCAAGTGGAAGACAAGGAACAACAGATGGAAAGAGATGGATAAGGGAGCACAAAGAAACAGTGAGCACATAGGCAATGGTGTCAGCACACCAGCTGCTTAATGCTTTGGACAGCTTTTGCAGGCCACATGGCATGTTCCTTTTTTAGTGTTGGCTGGTTCACCTGGATATTGTCAGCTTTCAGCCATCGAAGACAATGTGGGATAGAGCAACCTAGATAAAACCAGATCCTGGCTAGTACAGGCTATATGTTGATGAGGGATAAGAACATATTCAGGTCTTTTACTTGTGACAGGCCTGTAACAAGCCTGCCAATTTCTGTGCTGAGCAGGGACAGCTTTAACCTGCTGGGGTCCAAGTGGGGCACAGCGCAGAGGCTCGTGTGCCCTGTGTTACGAGTGCAGTAGCATGGTGGTGTAGCCATGGTTGCTATGGGGAGGAAGTTAATCCCCAACCCAGCTAGTCTTCCATGGCTAATTGAGAGTTGAATATGGTTGGTTCACTGTAAAAGCTGACCTTTCTGAACACTTATTACCAGGCATAGCTCCAGAAACATCAACAGAGTCCTGCACTAGACCCAAAATCGTGGGAAGGTATGTCTGATCTGATTCCTGTCTTGTTTTGGTTATATATCTATGCCCTTAGCATTGCCCTTGCCTGTGTTTGCTTATCTGTGACCTCCAGAGGCCTTGCAGCAGATAGAACGCTCCGCTAGACCTGCCCACCCTCTGCTCATGTCTGTGTATCTCCAAACAGCCTGCATGGGGGGGCATTTCTGTGGGAGGTGTTGGGAGAGGGAGCTGATGCAGCAGATCTGTCTCCTGGGAAGGTCTCTAAGGCGATGCTTTGGGGCAGGCTGTGCCTCAGTGGTGGTTGGTAGGGAGAAGTGATGTGCTTGTGAATGACACGACTGAGCCTTCATGCCCCGGCTCCTGGTGGGAGGTGCCACATCTCTCAGCTGCAGGATCAGAGCCCTGCTGACTAACGAGGAGAGGTTTAAGGATGTTGTGGGATGGAGCTTCTGTCATGTAAAATTCATGGTGCTAGCAGGCCATCTTAAATAAAGCATTGCCCTCTGAAAAAGACAACAGTCTTCATTTCATGCTTGTAAAAACCCCCACAGAGACAGGATGTTTAAAGAATGAGGGAATTCAGGACTGTCCCGTGTGTGCCAGTCTGATGTGACACTGACTCTGCTCTCATGAAAGCCTTGCACTGGAATGACGCTTGCACGTTGCCTGTGAGGAAATGTAGCAGTGAGGGCAGCATCACCTCAGCTTAGAGGAGAGGACCCGTGTTCTGATTAGCAGAAAGAGAGGAGTTGCACTTCTCACCTCTGCAACAGCTTCAGCTCCTGGGGTGGCTCCACAATCTTCAGTGACACAGTACATGGTGCTGGTGTGTGATGGAGCAGACCTGAACAGCTCTCTTGTTAGGTAACCTGGTTCCCATTACACTTCTTCTGCTTTTTGTTTGCCTGCCCACCTGTGCCTATTGACCTGCACTCAGTACTTCTTTTGTTACTGAGATCAGTCTGTTTTCCTTGGGCTGGTCATAACTCTCCTAGGTGTTGTGTATACTGACATTTCTGAGGGACTTGTGAAAGTCCCGTGCACCTTGAGGTAGTAAGGCACGATTATGTGTCCCTTCCCTTGTAACATGAGTTCTTCCTCTTACGGGAAGCCTGATAAATGAAGAAGAAGCTATTATTTGTTGTTGTTACAAAAGGCTCTTGAGATAAATGGGAATCCGGCACCAACAACTAACTGCGTAATTTCAGGAGGGTAACTGAAATGGCTGGAAAGCAGTTTTTGCTACTAATGAGTGCAATGAATAACTTCTGCCTTTGGTTCTTTTTCAAGGCAGTATTAGTTTGCTGGTTTTAACAATAAGAGAATGCGTATGTCAGTGACTGATAAAGTACATTTTATTTTTGTATTAATTGATCCCAAAAAAGTATAGTTACAGAAAATTCAGTGCAACATCACACGTGATGCGTTGCTGGTGATAGGTTGCAGAAGTCACCTATGTGCAAGTCTGATGTGAGGGATGGAAAAGAAATGGAAAGTTTGAAGTATAAGAAGGTGACTTCATGACTTTTATCCAAAACCACTGATTTTCCTGGGAGTAATTTTAGAGTCATATGGCATAGCAGTGTTGGATGATGACACAGCGATTCATGGCTAATCCTCCAGACAGCCTGTATCACCCAGGCTATTCCAGCAAGTTTGCAGGACATGTCTAATGTTCTTAAAACAACCCTGAGCATCCCTGCATGTGATTCTCAGTCACCACCCTTGAAACAGAGCTGAGTTCCCAAGCTGTAAGATGGCCTATCCAGATGCCTGCCTTTTCCCCATTCATTTGAGCCTTTTCTGTTTGCAGGAAAATATACGCCTGCCCTGCGTGGAGGATGTAGCTTGTGTAGCTTTATCCACAGTGCATACCTAATGCTCTGTGACAGTGTGGTCTTTGCTGGAGAAAGAAATGCTATTTGTAGTTTGGCAGTTGAGTTGGATCTGGCCCAGTTGTCTTTGTCTCTGCCTATGTTGTTTCTTTTGAAGTTCTTGGTTTTGGAGGGAGTCAGTCCTAGAAATAAACTTGAACCTCTGGACAAGTTTTCTGTTGCTGAACTTGGCTCTCCTGCTGACTTTTGTCTAGCTGCTGAGATCTCCTTGCAAGAGTTGTGAAGATCTAAGTGCAGTGTTTTCTGTCGTCTTTCAAACCCTGCCTGGTTCCCCACCTCCCATGACCCCCTGGCATCTGTTCTGCTCCATATCCTTGTCCCTTGTTACCTGCATCGCTGCCTTGCCTTTTCATCGCCTGTCTGTGCCCTTGTCTGGTTTGGTTTGCTCACCACTTCATGTGCTTTGTTTTGTTGACCGCCAGGGCATGCAACCTGAAAGGTCTCTTGATTGAGCCTGACTTTGCCTTTTAAAAAGAGGCCAGAGATCTCAGTAACCCACCCAAAGAACTAAAAAACCAAATCACCCCAAACAAGACAGACAGGAAAATATACAGTGGATCTTTCTGTGCTCTCATAAATAAAAGTCAGACAATCACATGGTCTTCTAAAAATAACACCCACAGTGAGCTTTTCAGTAGGAATAATACTGACCTAGTTTGCATGTTGCCCACATGCAAAAAAATAAGTTGGTGAGGAAAACCCAATTGCCTGATGTGATGTTTTCATTTGCTGAACCAGATCTGAGTTGAAGGATGGCTAATTAGATCTTTTATTCTCCTCTCGTCAGTCCCTCTGGAGGTTTCAGGGAAGAGGAGGGGAGATGCTCACTGGCAGCATGGCCCACAGCAGTCTCTTGCTTTCTGCGTGGGCTGGACACGCGGTTTGTGCCTGTGTGCTGCAGTCAGTGACAGCCTGCAAGAGCAGAAGTCTTCTTCTGTAGACTCAGTCCAGGATGTTCATGTCGGGAGAAAGGGCAGAATATCTCTGTGATCAGAGGACATGAATTTCTGTTTGTGAATTTAGCTTTCTGGCTCCATCTGTGAGGCAGAGCCAGATTAGAATGTTTTGGTATTGAGGGAGACCTCCCCTGGCTGCCCAGCTCCTGCCCGCCCCGGGGACTCAGTCTGTGCTGCTGTCCTTGTCCCTGTGGCCAAGCACTGCAGCACAGCCCTGAGGCAGGACCTGTACATTGGTAGGTAGGCTTGTGTCTTGCACTAGCCCCTGCCTGCCCCTTCTCATCCCACCCAAGGGGATGCTGCTCAGGGCCTGGACATGGAGCTGCTCCCTGCGGGCAGCTCAGCATCAGCGAGAGCAGTGACAGCAGCTGGCATCAGGCTGGCATCCCTGGCTGTGATGGACACGCTCAGGGTCCCCTGAACACCAGCCTGGTATCATTGGTTAATATGAAAGGTTTCTGGGCCCAGCTTATGGAGGAGCTTGCTAGGATCTCGAGGAGATGAGGAATGTGATGGCAGACAAAATGGATCAGTAGCAGAGGCAGGAAAAAAGGTCTCTGAGGTCCTTACTCCAGGGCTCACCAGCCGTTCTGTCCATCTGAACCACATACTACCATCGTTACGTTACTGAGTGCCACAGGATGTGCTTCCCATCGCTTGAAGAACGTGCAGATGGAGAAGTGTCCCGTGTGGTTCATTGGCAGGACACGGCATCGTCTTGTCAGGGCCTCCCTGGCTGCCCCGGGGTGATTGATGTTCGCTGTGTCTGCAGCTGGGTGCCATCGCCACCCGGCAGTGTGGGGCTCAGCAGACCTCACAGGCTTATTTCCTCTCGGCATGTTGTGAACCAGCAGCGCTTGATCCATCACAGCCTCACTGCCGGCAGCCTGGGGCAGGAGCTGCCTCCGAGCTGCTGGGAAGCCGCGGGTGGCGTGGGAGGAGCAGCAAGCTGGCCACCCCACTGTGCGGCCCTGTCCTCCACGGCTTTGGCACATCCCAGCCTCTCCATGGAGCCGTGGCTGCCTGTCCTGTCCTGTGTGCTGCGATGAGGGCTGCAGTCCTTCCCAGGCTCTGAAATGAGAGCAGAAGTGTGTCGAGGAGTGGTGTGTTCAGATACAGATAAAGCTCTTTTATGACTAACGGATGCCATCGCTTTTCCCTCAAGATTATATCACTCTTTTATGACTAACGGATGCCATCGCTTTCCCTCAAGATTATATAATTTTTTTTTCTTCTCTCATGATAAGCGATACATGAGTTTCTGACTCTCTGAACAACCTTGTTGCTGGGAAATGCTCTCAGTCAGGCAGAGAATCTAGGTCAGCTGTTCGTAAGAACAGATCAAGCCTTCGCTGAGCGCAGTGGATGGGCCTGCAGCAGGACGTGGTTTTTTCCTGGCTTGTTTTGTTCATAATGATCTCTGAAAGTTGTCAGGCATTTTGTGGACGGCAGCTATAGCTTCCTGCCAACAGGCTAGAGGCAGGCATTACTGATTCAGTGCATCACAGTGGAAAATCAATAATATGAAATACTAATTGTGATTTTTAATTTTTTTTTTTTTAACCTAAGGTGGGACACTCAGTAGTGAAGATCTGTACCTATCTTCAAGAAGATATGATTTGGGAGATGATACGTTATGAAGATGGAGCTTAAATTTTTTCTCTGATTCTGCACTTATAAATAACTGCTCTTACATATGGCATCTAATTATTTAATTGTATATGCAGATTAGATAGTCATTTACATGCTGTCATCAATGACAGCAACTAATAGCACTGGCAGTTATTTCCAGGCGCATATGGTAATGCCAAAGGTTTTAAATATCAGTCAGTACCTGCCATACATAGCAATATCTCTCACCATCTCTTCCCTTCAAAAAATGTTGGAATAAATTAATATCACAAGGTACATCTGCTTCTTCTTGGAACTGGTTGTACCACGGCAGATCTGTTATGTTATATATTTTGTGTGAGACTGCAGTCCAGCTTGGGGTTCCTGATTTCTCTGTGTGTGATGGCCCCCCAAGACTGTGAAGCAAGAGGAAAGAAAATATTAATGAGCTTTTTCTCAGTCATGTTTTCACATGCAAAGGAGGGGGGGAAGGCAATTGCAGGCATGAAGGACCCAAGTCCTGCTTGTACAAAGTGGGATCCGTAGCCATTTTGGTCCAGAAGATATTTTACAGCTCCCAAGTCCTGCTTGTACAAAGTGGGATCCATAGCCATTTTGGTCCAGAAGATATTTTGCAGCCCTTTGGCTTTCCCTTTGTCATTAACTTGTCCCTAAGTGGTTACCCAGGGTAAGGTTAGTAGGAATCAGGACTAGGGAGTGCCCAGTTCATCTTGTCCTCATTAACAAAATGAGTGCAGTCATCTTTTTTCTTGATGTGAAAGAGCAGCACGAAAGCTTATATTTTACTGCTGTTTTACTCAGTTTGCCCATCTGATGTATATTTAACTGGGAAGAGTGTGGTAACAGCCAAGGAGACCTTGGTGAACTTGTAACCAGTATTAGGCTTGGAAGTTCCTCATTAAAACCTTGTGCAGAAAATACCATTAAAACCCATTCATTCAAACAAACGAGCTCCAAGGCAGCTGACTTAAAATCCAATGATTCTGTGCTGTGTCAAGATCAGCTATATTGAATTGTTTTGCAGTTTGTGTGATTTTCAGACATTATTGACTCCAAGGCGTTTGTTGTCATGTAGCCATGGAGCACACAAGCACCACTCCACACCTCTGCTGACTAAACAGATGTGTACTGCTAAGAGGCTGAATATTCTCTTCGAAACTAAAGCAAATAGTCATGTACATAAATCCTTTGTTGGAATGTGTCCTTAATGCTTTCATTAATTGAGTCTCAAGAGTCTTGGCTCTTGAGAGTCAGTAAATAACATGTGCTGGAGATCTAAGGTCACAACGGTATGGATAACGTGCTTGTTCAGGATGGGAAAAAAACGCAGGTTCCTTTTTTGATTTTCTTGATGATTTAGAAAAATCTGTACAAATTACCTAGTTTTGGTTCCTTGAGGACCACATCTTTCTCGTTTGCAGGGGGAAACTTGCTGTGAGCGATGAATGCCAGCAGAGTGGTTGCGATGAAGGTGGCAGAAATTTGACGATTTGCTGGCAGTCAGCGCTGTGCAGCTCTCGGGAGCTGGGGTAGTGTCTCTGAGTCTTTATATAGCACTCCCTCCGCTTTGCTGAGAAGTGGGAAGCAACGGAAAGATGAGATACATCCTGATACTGGCAGCAGATGAATGCATTATGAACACTCTTCCCTTTCATTTACCTTGCCTGTATCTGATGCACACCCCCACACCATCCCCCCAGTTTTGCCCGCTTCTTGCTTAGTTGGTATTTCTTTCATTCCTGTAGGAGAAGAAGGAGTCAGAAAATGCTGAAGACTCTTGGGGAGCTTCCACATCATGTATCAGTTCAGAATTTTCTAGTGTCACATTTCCTCTAAATGCTTTTCTGGTTTTGGAAGGAAACACAGGGGTGCAGTGAAAATGTTTTATCACCATGTATTTGGGAGGCCTGCTCTTTATTCAGCCTGAACTCATGCTGATAAAAATTTAATGCTCTTTGTGCTCATGCAGAGTTCCTCCCCAGGGTATTTTTCTGAAACAGTTTCAGAGGATGATTAGCTCTCTCCTAGGACCTTTTTGGGTTCCTCTTGCTGTAGCAAACCCCTCACTGTAGCTAGCTAGCTCCAGTGTTCAGAGATTGCAAAAATCTGTTAAAACTGACCTTTTTACAGTGTGACAGGGGATCTTCTTGGATATCCTGAGCTTTACTAGGGCTAGTGGCTAAACCAGCTCCTTGCTCACTATGGGGTGGGAATGGACTTAAAGCAGACTGTCCAGAAGTGACCGCGGGAGATGGTAGGTGCTGAGCCTTTCTGAAAATGTGATTTATTTATATAAGTATGAAAGCTGATCTCTTTTTTCTCAGCTCCTCTCCTAAATAACCTGTCTGCCATGTCAGAGTGTTCAGCAAGGATAAGGTCCCTGAGTTGTGTTGTTAATATACTCCAACCCATTTAATAACTCCTTTGTCAGTGCATGTGTGTGGCGTGTTCCTGCCTTAGTTTGTAGCCAGAGAGACCTGCTGTGAATGTTGAGTGAAGAAATGGCTGAGTGTTGATCTTGTGTTAATATTTAAATGTGCCCAGCTCCTGTCTGAGAGGTCTCAGGATGTCCTGGAAGCCAATCTGTGGTTAAGATTTTTAGCCTCCACATGGTGTCTGGCAGATGTGCCTGTGGAGCCATGTCAGTATGGTGGGGTTGAAACACCAGAGACTAGAAATTACACAATCACTGGCTTCTTGTGGCAGCAGGAAAAACACACAAATGATGTAATATGGATTTTCAGTCCCAGATCTCTGCCTATGCTGCACTGTACAGGGCTGTGGGCACAGATGTGTGTAGGAAGTTTCTTGCAAAGTCGAACCTCAAGTTTTCACTGCTGGAAGGAATCTATGTAAAATGCACAGAGAAATCCCGTCAATCTAAGCCAAATGAAAAGACTTGAATAAAATAATTTTAGGCTTGTCTCTGTCCAAATGGAGATGGAATATTCATAACACAAACTTTCCAAAAAAACTCCCTCTGGATAAAATCGTGGATCATGTTGAAAAGAGACATGGTGGTGGCTGAGGGAGCGCGTTCTTTGCCACACTAGCAAACAATATCCATAATTTATTTTTTAAAAAAGCTCTTTCCATTCCAAGGATAGCAAGCAACATTTAAGTTGTAGTTTTTCCTCTGGCAGACCTGCCCCTGGAGCCTTCCTTGGATAAGTGTTCAGATAGTGCTTAGGATTAGAAACCAAGCTGTTGGGTGGCTGCTCTTCTAGAGATGTGATCGGACTGACAGCCCGTAGCACCGCGGTAGTTTGTGTCACAGAAACACTTCCCTGAGCTGCTGTTCAGGACTTGGGCTTTCCAAGCCCTGAAGTGATGATGGTGGACCCTATGTAATAGGAGATAAGGCATGAAAAATTACCACTGTGATATTTTTCCTTCATGTTTTCTGGATCCCTTCTGAGGCAGAGAGGCCAGGTCACCTGTCCTTCAAGCCCCTCCTTGGCACAGTATACTTTGCAGTTTGGCATGGGGTATATATTGTCTATATGTTTGGATGGAGGTATATATGTCAGGCGAACACGGTCAGACAGTATATCTTCTTCACCTGCTGCCCATGCAGGACTCTGGAGGCCCTGGGCAAACACAGATTTGTTCAGCCTGCCTCACTTTGTGGCCCTGATGTTTTCCATGCTGGCTGCTTTCACTGATAACTTGTTATGGTTTTGAACCCCTGGCTAGTTAAGAAAGTTAACTCTGTCCCAGCTGAAACCAGGACATTTGTTGTCCATGGAGAAACTGGAAAATAGCCTCACACCTCTACAGAACCTTTATGTCCTGCCCAGATGATGCTGTAGCAAGCAGCAGGGGGCTTTTATCAAACCGGGGTGCATGTTGCGAGGGGATGGAGCCCGCCAGCTCTGTCCCCTCTCTGACCTGGGTTGACGAGCCTCCTCCCCCCCTCATGTCCCTGCAGGTGCCAGTGCCACGGGACTGCAGCCCCCGTCCCTCCACACCAGTGATGCCAAACCAGCTGCTGGCCTCCTGACAGAGCTGGGGGCACAAAACTCACCTCCTGCTCTTCCTGCTGCCAGCTATCTCTGTGCCTCCCTACAGCTGAATATAACCTGGCTCCAAACAGGGCCTCAGGTCTATTAAATATGTGAAAATTAACAATTTTGCTTTAAAATATTTTATTATCCCAGTGCTTGGTTGAAATCAACCGCCTATTTTTGTGATCCAGGGAAACTCTTTTTTCAACCAGCCTGTATTGCGTGCTGTGTACCCTGTCTGATGGATAATTTTTTCTCACTCTTCCACTAATGCCTGAGGAAAACAGAAAGCAGTTACAGTTAGTGCACTATTCTCAGTCCTTGCTGGAGGCCTGCAGGGCAAAATCAGGGGGTGGGAATTCCCAGCTTGGTCTCAGTTTCTTTACTGAAGACTACGCTGCTATTTCAGGAAGTATTGCTTTATTCTGGATAGGATATTTTTCAGGCAGGGATTTTTAGGGTCACTTTGAGCATCCCTGTGGCTTGGCTTTCTACAGTTCATCTTTAAAATGTTGGGGGTTGTGTGATTTATTTATTTATTACTACTATTGTTGCTGTTGTCAAAAGGGGAAACGTCTTCCTTAAAGCCATGCTTGTTTCATTCTGAAAAAAAACCCCCAGAATTAGGCAAAATCCCCAGGAATTAGCTAAAAATGTTCCAAAGGAACAGCAAAGTAGGTTACTAATTAAGTGAAAATTGAGGTCAGTTTGGAATGGGGTGCTCACAACCGGGAGGAAAACAGAGGCAGCGTGAATTGTACAGCGAGTCCAGACGTGTTTTGTTTCAGAATTCAGGGCAGGGGAAGGGGCATTCAGTTCGTTGTGGACCTTAGTCTTAGGACTTTAATGTGGTTTGTGAAACTGCTGGGACCCTGCAGCCTGTCTGTCTGTCTGTCAATCCATCTGTCTGTCCCCTTGTAATAAGCTGAATTGCTCCAGTTTCAGACAATTCCAGAGCAGGAGAGAAGTCTCAGATTAACTTCTGTGATGAAAATCAGTGGCTGAGCAGAGAAGAGCTACACAAGTGAATGCACTCAGTAAGAGAAAGGAAGAGGACTCTTTCTTTTCCTTTTGCTCTGACTGTGGCTGTTGGGCAGCAGTGGCAGCTCCAAATTAGCTCCAACTCGCAGCTCTTTTGCCTGTTTGGGGTAACACAGGTGTCGGGGAGGTGAGGGAGTGCAGCCTGGGGCAGGGAGGCACTGCAGGGAAGCAGCTTCATTTCAGCTGTTGCTACGGGAAAGGTTGCTTGTATTAAGTATTTGTGCTGCTTTATTTACTCTCGCATGCATATAGGTTAGCTGAAGTGTAAACAGGGGATTTGGTGAGCAACAGAGGCAAGGAAACCATGTCTGTGTACCTGCCGACTGAGCTGCCGGGTGGAGTCTCTGATGTCTACTAAGGCTGAGTTCATGCCATGCTTTGTTTGTTCCTCAGCAGGAGCAGTGAAGGTCTCTCTCTCCTCAGCCATATATTTTCATGAAGTGTGTAAGGATGTACTATTTTGTGCCAGCCACCCTCTGTCAGTTTGGTTAAAACTAGCTTTAAAATTGGTTAAAACTGACTTAAAACCCACTCAAGTGCATTAGGGCAGGGGATCAGATGAACCCAGAGATGCATGCAACCTGTGGCTGCATTGTCTCATGTCTTTAGCAAATGGGGTTATCCTTAGAAATAAGAATAAATATATGCTTTCTGCAGAATGATAAACAACTAGTTTTGCACAAATAACAAAGTCGCCTCTTGCATATGAACACCATGGCAATGCCAGCTGCAGTGTCAAACTCGGGGGGGGAGGGTTTTTTTCTTTGTTTGTTTGTTTTCTCTCTCTCCAAAACGTCTACTTTGCTTATAATACAGACTGGCTGTTCTTTGATTGCTGATGAAGTCAAAGATGCTGCATGTGGGTGGAGGAACACATTGTCAGACTACAGCATAGCTTCACAAAGTGCTTTTGCATTAATTTATGTCCTAGGGAACCACCACGTTTCTGTGCCGTATGCGGAATGTTTTATCATCATAATTAGTATTCTTTTCTGCCGTCTTTCATGCCTTTGGTTCAGAGTGGTGGAGAGTACCAGTGTGTTCTGGAAACAGAGAAGGAAGTGAAAAAAACCCAGCTTTTTCTCTCCAGATACTGCAGATCCACCCTGCCTGTTAGGACTCAAGTGTATTTCATATAACAGATGCTGCTGAGCACAAAGTTTCCATTGTATATGCCTGACTGCATTCATGTGGAGTGCCTGCAAATCAAGCACGGGCATCACTGCATTGCTGGAATTAGAATATTAATGTAATTGAACTCTTGCAAAGTCATTTCATTTGAAGTGCTAATAGTCTGACTTCATCTGATTAGCATCCAGACCAAACAGCTATTGCTCCAGTCAGGCACACAATCCACTTATTATGAAGAGATTTTATCTATATAGGCAAAAGAAATGGGAAGCAGCAAGACAAAGAGTTAAGTCAACAGAGAAACAATATAAAAATCTATTTAGTGAAAGATCCCAAAGACAAAGGAGTTACAAGGATAGAAAGACAGAGTCTCAGTGATGTGGGGAGGCTGTGGGCTTTTCCAGGAGCTCCAAGCAATGGGGGAACTCCTGAATGCTGGGGATGTTCTCAGAAGACAGAAAGGTGAAGGACTTCCCTAGACAACGTCACACTGTGGATAAATAGAGGCATTGAAACACCAGGAAGAAGGAGATTGTGGGGGCGGACATCCAAGAAATGTCTTTTGAGGAAGAAGGAGGTCATTTGGTACACCTGACAAAGGAGATTGTTCAGAAGCAGAACTGTGGTTGTTACGGTGCTGTGTCCTTGTGGTTTCCTACTGCCCTTCTTTCTGCTTGGAAGGACTCCTCTTGGGTGGGCAGCTCAGGTGCCCACGGAAGGGGCAGGTGAAATGTAGCAGTTCCCCGATTTCCCTGCCCAAAATTATGGTTTTGGAAAGCAAACAATCCCTTTGCATTATGCTAACACTTGGTGAAAGACCTCTGGTCTAGTTTGATCTTGACACTTTTCAGCTACTCTGCTGTGAAGGTGTAGCTTCACCAGGGACTTTGCTTGTGCAGGCATAAACCATTCATGGAAACACTGCGGTAGAAGATGTTCCTAGAGATTCAAATCATCCTCGTGTTTTGGGTGCAAAACTTTAGCCTGAGCAGTAAAATAACATTAGAGACAGAGGAGAGAGACCTGTGCACCCTGCATGTGCTGTTAAGGCACACAGACCCAGAAAAGCGGGCTGCTGGTGGCCTTTTGGCAGCTCCTTTGTGGCATGTCCTCCCCTGGTACAGTGCGTTCCCCCTCAGGGACCCCATCCTTGACTTCAATCCTTGCCTTTGGAAAGTAGTTGTGGGCAGAGGTATGCAGAGCAGGTGACGATGGATTGCTGCTCCTGCTGCAGCAGGAGGGATGGGGCATCACCTCATGCTGCCCATGGGCTCAGTGCCCGTGGTCAGAAAGGCTGTCCCCAACCTGCTGTCCCTTTGTAGGGTGCTCAGAGCTGCCTGCTCCCCATGTCAACTGCGTGCATTGCCCCTGGCTTGTGAACCAGGCAAAGGTAGAACAGACGAGCCATCTGGGTGGCTGGTGCTGCAGTGCTCATATAGGATGTGCCCTGAGGGCACTCTGATCTGGAGGAGTGTCTACCATGGCTTTGATTGAGTGGACCATGGACTAAGAGACAGTCCTAGCCTCAGGAAGTCTATCCATCTCTGCTCAGTCACTGCCTGCTTTCCACAGGCTCACACTGTATTCCCTTGAAAGAAGCTTTCTGGGAAAATACAGCAATTCCCATGCATCATGTTGCCCCAGTTTAGGGCATCATCTACAGTTGTAGTGTGTTCAAAATCTGTATGCTGCAGAGAATCTTGCCTGCAGGACTGTCACTTTGACATCCAATTTCCTTCCACAGAGAGGTCTGGGGAAATGGTTTTTATTAGAGCCGAGCTTGTTGAAAAAATGCTGATGAAGTGAAACATAAACACATTGTGTTGGAATTTTCATGGGAAAATACTGCTGAAGGATTTCAGCACGCCTGGAATGCATCTCTTTGGTACTATCCTTCTCACTCTGTCTTGTATTTATATATAGTGCAGTTATAATATTCCAAAGGAAATATTTTAACTTTAGCCAATAAAAAATTAAGGTCAAAATGGAATGTACATAAAGCTTCTCAACTTTCAACTTTTTTCACAACCTGGGAAAACACTGTATTTTGCAACTTCAGTATTTCCTACTGGCAACAGCTCAGATGTATGACCACTGCTGGAATTTCTGTTTGTCCTTCCAAATGAAATGTATTTATTTCATCTTCCCAATCATTACTAATGAATCAAGCGGCTCCATGATAACATGCTGGTGGAATTAAGCGCTGAGTAAAGAGCCAGAACAACATAACATTTACTTGGTTTCCAAGTAGGAAACTAGCGGAATTTTACTGTCATGAAAATGTAGAAAATCTTGGAAGAAACTGCAGGTGTTAAAGCCAAGAAAGATGAATGTACATATTCAGATTAATCTAGATGCTGTGTGGAAAAATTGCCCCTTAAATTCATACTCCCCCAAATAATTCTTGAATAGTGTATGGTTTTGAATCTGTACAGCTTGTAGTGGCTAATAAAAGACTCTGTCCTCATCTGATGAAAATCCTCAAGTTCTTGATTTCTTTTTTGTAATAATGGAATGGAGAAATATGAAAACAATTTGTAACTATCTAGCAAAGAATATGGTAAGAAGGGCATTTCAGCTTATCTCCAGGTGTAGTGTCTTTCTCACAGCAGTGCAGGGACTTTTTAAAAATCTATTTTAAATGTGAGCTCCTGGAGTTAAATTATATTTTCTATGTAGGAATTTGTTCTGAGATTTAACCTTTAGCAGCCCTGGACTCGACAATATGGTCTTTGCAGTAAGTGGGCATAAATCTCCTTTCTCTTCACTGCAGAGGGTGGCTGGTGAAGAGACCTGTATGTGTGTACCTACATGTATGGACACACACGTGCCCACTTTTATGGTGGATTGCTGTAATGTTATGCCATATATATCTGTGTGTGTGTGTATAAATATAAAATAATATATAGTAATGTATATAGTTTCTAGAAAATTGCACAATCCAGAAGGCAGAGATTGCTCTTATCTCCTCTGAGTGGGGCTGCTAAAACATAGAAACCAACACCTGTTCGCCAGGGCTTTACTTCCCTGTTGGTTAACATTAGGCTTTCTGGGAGGTGGGGAAAATTTTGGCTCCAAAGCCAGGTGTGATCTGCTTGCCAAAGAAGAACTCAGGTGCAGCCAGGGCACGTGGGATGGGTGGAAAGTGATGTGTGCTTCATAGAAACTATTAATAATCAACTCCCTTAAACTGATAGGATTGTCATCAAAATAGCTGACAGCATATGGGGATGTTTTAGTCATTTAGAAAATGCCGAAAATTCCACGGGCTTTCCCCCAGTGCTTGTGGTTAGATTGTGTATGAGGTTTTTCACATTATTTTCTTAGAAGAGAGAGATATTACATAAGAGGGCTGGCAGCCTATAAAAATGCCCTCGCCCAGCACAGGCAGGAAGGAGGTTAGACTTCTTCCAAGGTGGCTGAAGCCTGTAGCCGGACTTTGCTGAAAAAAAAAAAAAAAAAAAAAAAAAAATCTGGGGAGAAACAGGTTCTCTGGGAGACAGATGCTAAGATCACCTTGCATGCAAGTGTTTCTAACGTGTTTTGGTTTTTTTTTTTTTTTCCTGTTAGTATTCCCAGTTGGACAGGAAACATCTGAATCTGCTGGTGTCATGAGGAAGATGAAATATTCCTGGAGAGCCTTGGTGGGAAGAGGCAGCACGTGGGAGAAGATGGCTGGGGAAAGCGCAAGGATGCTGCCCAAGGCTGCGCATGAGGAGAGAAAGAAGCAGGAAGTGAAGAGGAGAGGGAAACTGAAAACCATGGCAGGCAAATTGCTGAAGGCTGTGGCTAGTGGGAAAGAGGCGGTGGAGAAGGCTGGTGGTGAGGACGTGGGAGGGAATTTGCTGAAGATGGCAACCAGCAGCAAGGAAGTGGAGGGAGAGACACCTGCAGGTAACCTTGAAGTTATCTCTGTGTCCCATCCTGGACCTTCTCTGCCTCTCCCAGCCCTGCAGGCTCTTGTTTTCCTTAGCTTCTGGAGTAGGTGCTTTACGCTTTCCTCCTCCTCATCCTTCACCTGAGTTCTTGTCCCTTCTGAACTGTACACTTGCTCCTCTGAAGACTTTTGTATTTCACTTTCCCGTTGCCTCATGAGTATTTCTCTTTGCTGTTCTTATTTTCATCCCTGCAAAGACTCCTAATATATCTTGTGAGAAGGATGATGTACGTGTGACTGACACCCTGTCAGGTGTGACCGTGCTGTTTGTCCATAGATGGGGAGGGAGAAGTAGGTTATACAGGGCTAATTGTACCGAGTAAACTTTTCCTATATGTTGCATGTATTGAGGCAGGAGGAGTGGAGCTGCTAGACCCCTCCCGAGCAGCTTGCCCGTTGCTTTGCTAAAGATCCTTGCATCAACTCTTCTCCATTTTGTGTCATGTTCCTCCTTTCAGTCCTCTTTGATTTAATTATTACTACACAGATGAGGTGTTGTCACAGAGGAGAGTTAGGACACAAGTGAAATATAATGGAAGCTCATACTCTTTTCATGCTTCACTCTACACCTGAAGCTGTATCCTGAACTGATTTCAGAGTCCCACTGCTTTTTCCTACATTCCCATGAAGTTTGATTTTATCTCTGGGCTCTACTCCAGATACCTTTGGGCGAATCTTCTTAACCCTTTGTTGCTCAATTTTGTAATCTGAAAAATGCACAGGAAAGAACCCACAGCTTGTGCAGCTGTTGTGAGATCACTTTTGACCCTTGGTGGTGGGCTGGGTGTGATGGGTAGGATACTTTGGAAGCAAGCAGCAGTGAAAAACTTCTCCTTCCAGATTCTGGATGTTAAAGATTTTGTAACTGCCTTGACAGGGTGTCTAGTGATTAGGGCAGTGAATCAGTCCCCACAGCTTCTTGCAGATGTGGAAGTCATGGGGAGTTACATGAATCCCCTTTGCTGAAACACTGTAGATAGGTAGCTTAACTTCTGATTTTCACCTTTGGGCGAAAGAGCATGCATAGTTGTTTGGCCTATTTAAAAAGCCCTGGCAAAGAGAGGGCCCTGGACTGCACTGAGCAGACTTGGTCTATGATGAGAGCTCACTGGCAGGAGTGAGACTCTGTGAAGCCATGCCAGGCTGTGAACAGGAGAGAAGGACCTTACAAGAGACTTTGCAGCACTTTGATCCTGCCAGGGCTTCTGTAGAGAAGACAGAAGATTCCTTCTTAGCTCTTGGCTCTTTCAGAAGATGTCCTTTCACCAATGCTTTTGTTCTGGACAAAAGATACTTCCCTTAAGGAAAGGTTGTCATTAATGTGTTGCCCACAAGAAGAGGTCTACTGGGATGGTGACAGAAAGCTGCAGAAGGCTAGTCTGTAGGCTTAGTTAGCCTGGAGGAGAAAGGATGAAAGAAAGAAAGGAAAGAAAGTGCTTGTGCTGAGGAAACTGAGAGGTGCTAGTGCTAGACCTTAAGTGAGATGATCTTGAGTAGATCCTGAAGATTTTTGGGATACATGTGAAGTACATACTTCAGTACTCAGATATTAAAGTAATAGGTCCTGTAGAGGAGTGAACAAGCATCAAGTTGTCTTGTTACTCTATGTTGCAGAGGAAACCATCTGTGGATTCATTGAGCAAGGGAAATTTTTTGAAGCTTGTGATCATATTTATGATCTGGAGCATTCTGGAAACGATGGTGTGAGAAAGTCTGAATCACTTTATACACTACTGGCTGAACGAATGTGGTCTGTGGTGGGAGAAGCTCTCAGCGGAAGCGGTAGGATGTTCCTGGAGCCGTTGCAGTCGGTGGGGGAATCGCTGAAGTGGGAGAAGCAGAAGGAAGCAGAGTGGCTTGGCAGCAGCCAAGAGACAGAGTCTGTTTCCACCTGGAGTCCAAACTTCTGGAGGAAGGATCTGGAGGAAAAACTAATACAGTACATGATGGCCCAGATTCCCCCCTTTGGTTCCTCTAGTAACACAGAGGAGACTGCACTAAAACAGCATCTGAGTCAGCTGGAAACGACGTTTCTCCCCAACCTGGAGCACAGAAGTGGTTTCTTCAAGGAAGCAGGACTGCTCGGCACCTATGCCTGCTGCTGTCATGCCTCTTTGTCTTCTCACCTTTCCACGCTCACTGTTAGTAACCATTTCAGCTTCAGCCAATGTCTTTTAGTTTATGAATGGGGCCTTAAATTGTACAAAAGGTATGTTTCAAGGACTTATTTTTATCTAGATTTTTTCTGTCTCTGTGTTCTTCAGTTCTGAGCAAGATCCCTGCTTCCTGTTAATGCAGTGATGCTCAGGACTCTTGCTGAGTTTAGACTTGCCCACTACCTGTTTTATTTTCTGTGCTCTCAGAGCCTTTTCTCAATGCAGCACTGCCTCTTTCTAAATCCTTAGTATTGGGCTCAGGGGCTAACCTGAGTTAGGCAGGTGTTTCTCAGCTGGACTCCTGTTGGACATGCAGTGTCCTGCTTTCCTGAACAATTTATTTTCTCACATTAAGCCTTTTTTAGCAAGGTCCATAATACTCTGATTACTCTAGGATAATTTTCTCTTGCCTTTATGTCAGCATTATCCTCTGTGGACTCCTCTTGTCAGCTCCTTGGTTCTCTTGCTGCTTTGTCTGGCTTAGTAGTTTGACCAGTTGTTTCCATATTTCCTGCATTAGTGTTCAGATGGCAGGAAAAACATATAGCAGATTATTAAATTCCTGCCCAAGTTTGGGAAAAGGGATGTGGCTTTCCCCATGATCTGAAGAGTGGCACATCTGGGACCTTTTGGCCCAATGTCAGTTCAAAGCCTGTGGTTGTCATCAAAGCCTGAAGCTTTCCTGTGATTCCTTTTTGTGTGACAGTGGTAGAGGAGGTGTTTGATTCTCTGTGTCCATGGTTACTTTGCTACTTAACAGCTCCTAATAGTTTTCAGCCCTTTTGGGTTATTTGATTGCTTCCATCCAAGCCTAGAGCTTCTTTGTTCCTGGGATTAATTACACATGTAAACCCTTGATTAACTCATAAACGGTTCATCAGGTGAGCTCTTCCTCTCATCAGCTCCCAAAGGAGGGAAGTAGGCTAGTCAGTACATACTGGTGCATGCTGTCCTCAGACACATGGGAGATGTGGCCAGGATTGTCCCTTCTACTACTGCTTTTATGGGTTTAAAAGGGTAAAACTTTGGTTTTAGAGTAATGGATTGATGAAATATTGAAAACTTACATAAAATTGCAGGTGAATAATTATGTAATGTAAATATATAATGAAAAACTCAAAGATAGGAAAAGATGTGTTATGCAAATGCTGAATGCCTTCAAGAAAAAAAAAAAAGCAAGAGCAGCCTGTGACTCTATTAGGGTCAGAAAGTAGTAAAGAAAGTGGAAATAAGAAGTGCAAAGACGCTAGACTTAACTGTTTGGATTTTCCTCTCTGAATACATTTACAGCCTTAAGGAAAGCTCCTGTGTAGATGCAGTTGTCCTGGTATATAGCTGCCTTTTATTCCATTCAGAGAGGATATATGACACTTGTAAAATTGTGCCTTTATGGAAGCGTGTTTGGGTGACTCTGCCCAAGCCTCAGAAGGAATTCAGCAGCAGGACTGAGGGAAGGGGAGAGGGAAATGGCAAGCAACAAGTGCAATCTGGGCAGCAAATACAGGACAGAAGGAAAAGAAACAGCACAAAATAGTTGGCAAAAGGGCATCTACCATGTTGTGGCTGCCCCGACCCTGCAAACCCTGCTGGGTGCTTGCAGGGCACTCTGTTTGCTCAGCATGGGGCCGTGGTGCCATGCAGGGGTTGCTAGGTGGGTGGCAGGCTGTGGACCAGCGGGATGCTGCCCCTCTGGCTGAGCTCTTGTTTCTGTACACAGTGGCAGCGAGACGTGCCTGAGACCCATGCAGACCTTCCAGCAGAGCCTTTCCCTTCATGTACAGTGTCTTGTGTGGATTATTTTGAAGACTGAGGAAAAGTTACTTGCAGTCGCTCGGGTAAGAACTCTGGAGTTTTGCTCCAATCTGCCTGTTTTATTCCCATGGTTTTAAGATAAGGAATGCCTTTGTTAAATTAGCTGCTCCCTTGCTAGCTGAGCCAGCTCTGCTCAGGTGTGTCTGAGCCCCAAAGTCTCCATCTTGGCCAAGTTTCATTGTGGAGCCCAGGTGTGAAGATCCATGAGTGTCTTCTGCCAAAGGGACGCTTCCCTGTCCTTGCTCCTTAGCAAAGAGGTGCTGGGACATTTGCAGATCTCTCTTCGCCTCATTGCTGCACCTTCATAGTGCTGCAATCTACTCTGCTCAGAAGCCAATGTCTCTGGAGGAAAGGGAGGCTATGGGTCAAATCCACTTCCTTATTGAGGGCCATTTCAAGATGCTGTTCATCTTCTCTCCAGCTGTTAGTGAGCCCATAGTGTGCGACAATTGGGGGTTTTTTATAGCCCCTTTGCCTCAGCTGTGCAGGATATTGAGGCTGCTGGATTTGTCTGTATGTGTACCCCTCACATCCCTCTCCAGCCTGCTGGACTGACACTGCTGTGGTCATAGCAAAGATTATTTCCAGAGCCCAGCACAAGAAATTGTGCAGCTGGTACACACCCCACAGAGCCCTCCTGTAAGGTTGGAGCAGGGCATCCTGCCTTGCGAGCCCAGCTCCAGGGCTTTCTCAGCAAAGCTCCCCCTTTGAAGAATGCTGTCAAGGCACACAGAATACAAACGAAGCAGGGAAGATGTGTTCTAGCAACAGGGAGCTCCAGAGGAAACTGTGCTATTTGGAAAACTCAGCGGGACCTTTTAGATTCAGCTAAAGACAAAATGCAGCAGTAGGATTTACCACACTCCTCTCTCTTGCTTTCCCTTTCCACCAGCCCCCTGGGGAGCAGAGGAGGGGAAATTCCCTGGCCAACTGCTGAATCACCCCAGGGAAAGTACTCTGAATTGCAGAGATTTTCCTCAAGACCCTATTCCCTGAGGGAGAACACAAAGGTAGTCACAAACATGGGAGTAGAGGTGCCAGCTGGTGACAATATACTTAAAACCTACTGGTATCAGTACTTAACATTAAGCATCTTTATGGGCTGTTTCTAGTCAATTACCCTGAGGAAGACCACATGTTCGTAAGGTCTGTTTTTTAGCATGTATTTCAATGAAGGAAATTACTCAGAGTAGTGCCAGTGAGATTACTTTAGAGCATGTCAGAGTCATATTTAACTTTTTTTCTTTTTCAGTTTCCTCTAATGTTATAGCTGGAGAAAGCTTTTGTTTAAGCTCAGGCTTTCTGCTTTCCTGATACGCTATGCGCTGAGCAGGCTCACCAAGATCTGGCAGTGGTTATGAGAGCTTGTGCCACGCTGCCCTGAGTTGGCTGCATTTTTTCATGGCACCTTGAATCTGGAAGCATCGCAGCTCTACATGGTGCTGCATTGTAGACAGAGAACAGCAGAGCTGGGGTTGCTGGAGAGTGTAGTACAGCAGCATCCCAGCTCGCTTCAAACCTGGCCAGTTTAGGACCAGATCCAAGTTCAAGCTAATGAGCTTAAGTGGACATGAGCTGACTCCGTATGGAAAAATTATGGATGTCTCTTCACTTAGCTCACTGGCATAGCTTATAAAACCTGCTTTATCCCTCTATTTCTTTTTTCCAGGATACTCCAGCCCTTCATTATTCCAAATATACAGGAAGCTGCTATTGAGTAAATATCCTGTCCGTTGTCTCTGAGTGATTGTAATATATAATTGTGACTGTAAGTCACACGATGTGGGTTTTGCCACTTCAATGGGTGACTAAATTTTTCTAAATGAAAAGAGACTGAGCAGAATAAGCCATGGCCTGCTTTGCCTATGAATGCCCGGCTTGTCACTGGGATTGCCAGCATGATATCACTGATAAGTGCAAACTAAAAGCACTTTAAACAGAAACGAGCAATGAGAACTGTGACCACATCTGAAGGTGCTGAGAGCTCAGACACCATGTGGGGTTGAAACCACTTCCAAACACTTTAGCAGGGAACCCAGCCAACTCTGTATGCAGGCAGCATTCCCTCAGCCTGGACACATCTAGGGCAAGGGGGCTTTGCGCCTTTTGAGGTTGCAAGGTTGGTGAACTGGAAGTGATGGTGCCATCGACTGGATTGTCGATGCATCACCCCTGCCCTTGCTGTGCTGGGGAGTTTGACATGACGCCAGGTATCATTCTGATACTGGGAAGTGGAAAATGAGCTTTCTGTCCACTGCTTCTGCAGCCTTGTCTCAAAACTGTCTCTTTGTCCAAAAATGGAGATGGCAGGATGAGACATGCACACCTGGACAAAAGCTTAAGGAGGGGTTAGACTGATCTGCAAAGGATCTCTTGGGTTTGTGTCTTCTTCCCTCCCTCCATCTCTCCCTCCATTTTTTTCAAGTAGGTAAAAAGAGGACTGAGAAGTTCATGTGTTTTGGAGAATTTGAACCAAGGACCTGCTGCTGCCCAAAGGAATAAGGCAGTTGTTCTGCCCACCTGCTTGCCAATTTGTCAGTGGTGCACCTCCACCTGTGTTGAGCATCTTAGCCAATTTTGACCGCACTTGATAATGATGTAGAGCTCTCAAGGATGTTAAATTCTCGTGTATTTTAAAACAGCAGCTGGACAGAATCTGGAATCCAAGTTATAACTCAGCTCCTTGTATTTTCCAAGAGGAAGTGTCTGGCCGGGCAGTCAGCACTGGCAGGCTGGCCATCCGTGGATCTGAAGCTTTTACAGCATGGGGTGCCACATCTTAGGCAGGCAGGGAGGGACAAGGAAGAAACTGGAGGTTATTTATGGGCCTGTTTGTTACAGCAGAAATTCTAGTCCTCGACATGCTGGAGCTTTGGTGCCTGCGGTGCTGGTGTCACCACAAGAGCTACAAACAAGCAAGCTCGTGCTATTTCAGACGCATCGTCTGATCCAAAGCAACTAAGTACTCTGGCTCAACAAGTTATTGCCTTGCAGTTACTAACTAAATGCATGCTTTGTCCCATTGGGAAGTAAGACCTTGATGTTGGCTTAAGCCAACACATTTTACTGTGCAACTGGGGCAGGCTAGAAGTGTTTGTGCAGCTCAGCTTGGATGTTTTGTATCAGCACATCATGTTCACACAATTGCTCACAGTCAGGTGATGGCACTCAAGAGGATAGGAATTTTTCTTGGGTTGTTTACAGCTGCTTGCTTGTCTTTGATTAACACTTTTCAATGAGTATGGCAGAGCAGTTGTTTTGAATATACTTTTGATGAAATTCTTCAGTGACAGCCACAAATTTCCTAATTCATCAGCCAGAAAAGAACAAAGACAAAAATGGAAAATCAGACTTTACATTCTTTCTGTTTCCTTGGAGGAAGATGCATAAATGAAAGAATAAATAAGCGAGCCAGGCTTCTGAGTTTAAAGCTTCTATAAAGGTCAAATCATGTTTTAAGCAAGGAGCCCTTTCTCTGCAGTGTTAGTTTTGTTTTTACAGCCCATTCAAACTAACATAAGCCAGCCAAGTCTTGGGAAATTTCCCATCGTGCAGCCTCATGGGGCTCATCTCCCCGTGACAGTAGCTCTAAACACTAACCCAACTCCTCTTTGCCCTCACAAGTCCCTGGCTCAAGTGAGGGAATGCTTTTAATTAGCACTGACTGGTTTATGCGGGAGCTGGTTGGAGCTAGGAAGGGTGGAAGATCTCAGCTACAGTAGCTGGCAGCACAGCGTTGTGTCTAAACGTTGTTTTGCTGTGTGGGTGCCTTCATTTGAACTAAGCTAACTAGGGAAGACTGTAGATAACCCGAGCTGACACTGGGATGAAAGGAAGCTGCAAATCATTTAAACTCAAACAATGTAGAACAAAACAGAACAATGTTATTAGGTCAGCTGGAAAATAGCCAGGCTTTGGGTTAAACAAGATGGCCAAAAAAATAGAGGCAGAAATTGGTCTAGTCCAAATGCATAATGAGAGGCTGGGAAATCTAACTCATTACAAATGCCATTGTATCTCAACTGTTCTTTTTTCTTTTCTTTTAATATTTAGAAGGAAGTAGGCAAAGCCCTGTTTTTTAGGGAAAGCCCTGAAAGAAGCCTTTGCTATTGGGAAACCCCCTTGTGCAGAAGCTGCAGTCATTGAGGTAAACAGGGGAACTGAAAAGCTCTCATACTTTGGGGCAGTTGTATTTTTGCCCACAAGTACTTAGGTATTTGGCAAGACCCAGCTTTGCATGTCTTGAGCTAAGCTTGATGTGTTAAAAAGCTTCTAACCTAGCTGCCATACTTAAATTGCATCTGTTTGCTCCCAAACCTGTTTTGTGCATATGTAAAGGAAACTAAGCTAACTGAAAAAAGATGAGCCTGACATTAGCTGATTCAAGCTGAAGTTGCATTTTCATACCTGGATTTTCATATAACTTTTTGCAATGTCATGGTGTGTGTTAATCAGTCTGCTCTATGTGAGTTCTGCAGAGTGCTCATATAAAAGCAGTGAGACTTGCTGAGCCATGGCAGATCCCTACATCTGACAGTGCAAACGCAGGCACCTTGCTCTGTGCTTATGTGCTGGGTATAGCTCTGACTGCTGCCCTGATGGGTTAGGCAGTGCCAGGGACCACTGTAGAGCACAGCGAAGCCAGGTGCTCGAAGGGCATTGCAGAAGCACGCTCTGCTGATTTATGGGCAGTACATACTGTGGCCGGAGGGTGTTTGGATCAAGGCCAGCAGAATGCTTAAAATAAATTCTGGAGTTTATATGTGGACTCAAGTGATGCTAGAGATCAGGGGCGGGTCGTGGGCCAATGTGACTGTATCTTTCTTCTCGTGCTCCCCTCTCCACTGCCACCACCCCCAGTGGCAGTCCTGTTTAAGGTCATGAGAGAGGCAAGTAGCCCCATGGTCCTTTGGGATGGCAGACAGCCTCAGGCATCCCATCAGAGGCTGGCAGTAGGCATTGCAGATCAACAGCAGCTGACCTTCCTTGCAGCTTTAGCTGGCATAAAATGGCTTTTCTGGCCCAACTCAGACCCAGGCACCAACTGCAGGGCTCACAGAGGGGACTGCTCCCTTCTCGCCTTGCCCTGTGCCTGCGGGAGCAGTGATGTACTCAGTGATGAACCTGTGCTAGGGTGGCTTTTAGCTACCAAGGGGGCTTTTTATTTCTCCTGCTTCAGGCTGATAGAGCAAAGGTTCCTTAACGGGACCAGGCCAAAGCCTTGTTTGAATGCTGTGGTCCTCATATCTGCAATGCCTGGCCATCTTTCAGCATGAGTGGTTTTGCTCTGCTGTGTATGTAACTGGCAGGCTTGAATGCTCTGGGGTGGGTGATGGAAGAGCCTGGATAAATAGGCAAGCCTTATGAAATTACTGCCTCCACAATTTTCTCAGGCTGACAATTAAAGATCAGATAGAAAATCAACAAGGTGTCATGGAAACTCATCAGCCACAGTTTTCTGACACTTTGGGGTGGCACGTTTTATCCTGTCCCTTTGGGTGAACTTTTACATCTGTTGTGCGCAGTGGAAAAACGCATTCTCAACATGAGTCACCCTTTGTCTCTGGCTGACGCTTCCCAGAGCACTGGGAGAGCACAGCCTATGAGTCCATCTGTCTCCTTTTATCCATCTGGCTCTCCTCCCCTTGCAAGCTTTTGTTTCCACAGAGCAACTAATGGGCAGTATTAAGTTGCCACCTGCTCAAGCCTGCCCAATATGGGCTGGATTTTAAGCTGTCTGGTACAGCCCACCTCCTGCAGGCACCTGGGCCACCCAGCTGGGGTCAGTGGGGTGAAACAGGCACCGTGGAGTTTAACAGACATCGCCGTGTCAGGAGTGAGCAGTGATGGCTGGAGGAAGACACCTGTCTTCTTCAGACATCCCTGGTAGAGACCCTGGCAGTGGCTCAGGGCAGGCAGTTAGAGCTGCCTGACCTTTTTTTTAGTGGCTGCACCCAAATTTATCTGCAAGGGTGAGTCATGCAGAAGCGCAGGTGCTCCCACAGCTGGCAGGTCTTTGTATGAGCTGAGCTGCTAGGCTGGACATTGCCCGCAGAGAATGTCTGCAGGGACAGGTTTCCCTCAAGCGCAGGACTTGACTCTGGGCTGTTGACCGCAGTGAAAGCAGCAGTAGCAAAGGGATAGGGTCAGGCATTAAAATCAGGCTCCTAAAAACCAAAACAGAAGTTGTTGCCTAGAAGGCAGAGGGGTTTGTAGTGGAGCAAGGGATGAGATCTATTCCTTTTCTCTCCATAATGAAAAATGACTTTGGCCTGTTCTCCTCTCATGCCTTGAAATCCACAGATCCTAACAGAGAAGACGGAGGCTGCCTGGCGTGTCAGTGAGAGCCTGGGGGAGAAGGTGGAAGCTGCATGCCTGGAGGAGTGCCTGAGGTTCCTGGAGAGGTACGAGGGATGCTGGTTTCCTCCTTGGCATGTCCTCAGTGCTCAAAAAAATAAATCATCGTGAAGTGACTGGTGATACTGTGTTCACCTGGATCTGCTGTTGCCCCTCTTTAATTTGGTGGCTGTTTCCCATCAAGCTGTTACTGGCGGGACAGTGCTTTGCTGCTGTTCATGTGCTCAGCATTTGTTGTCAGAGTAAAGCCGAGGGAATAAAGTGCACCTGGGCTTGTAGGGAGAGGTTAAAGCCTTGGGGGATGTTTATTCTGGAGAGGCTCAGACTTTAAAAACAAGCAGAAAGAGGGGCAGCCACGTGGCAGTGCCCAGGCTTGGCCCTTCCTACCCTGGCTGTGCTTCCCAGGCACGGTGCTTTCTGATGGCTCCCTGGGAGGGTGAGGACCCCTGCTCTGTCCTGCTTCTCAGAGGAGGATGAATGTCTTCTTCGCATCTTCTGCCCTTTTACCACTTCTTCTGGCTCCCACCACTACTTTTTTGCTCTTGGGCATCTCCCTCCCCGTGTATCCCCCGCAGCAGAAAGCGCTGCTGGCTGTAGATGAATATTTCAGAAGGAGGTTTGATTTAAGATCTTTGGCCCATCACAGAGTTGTCCGGGAGCCATTTGTGTGACTGAAGCTGTGACAAAGCAGTCGATAGACTTTGTGGGTTATTCATACATGCTGAGGCTTTATTCTGCAGCTTTATTGGCAAAGCCCGAGTTACTTCCCAGAAGCAAGCTTTGCAGCAACAGCAATGGTAAAATGAACCTCCTGCCTCTCAATGCCTAGCAGTGGCACCCAGGCAGCTTGAGGGCTCTCCCTGTGCTGTTCCTCTGCTTTTTTCCTCGCCAGCTGGGCAGGACAGAGACCATCTTTGTCTTGCTGTGGATCCTGCCTTGGGGAGTGAAACTGTGCATGTTGAAAAGACAAATAATCACAGAATATTTCTCCCATTTGCTGCTGGGATAACGCTGTCAGAGGTGTTATGGAGGACAACAGCTTAAAGACATGTTTTCCTGTTTTAATTTAGCTATGAAAATGAAGTAAGAAGCTTTCTCCAGCTCGATGGCTGCCCTGGGATCTGCAGCAGCTTACGAATACTGGAGAACTGCTGCATTCTCAGGTTAGAAACCAGACCCTAGTGGCTTTTGGGGCAAAATTATATTTCTCCTGTCTGATCTTCTTTTAACTCTGCTATGGGGTCAGCCTTGCCTCCAGCTGGATGTGGTTGTCCAACCCCATTCACACCAACCCTTAAGCGTGGAGGTACCCAGCTGCAGTCAGCGAGACCCCTTCAGAGCTGTCCCAGCTGCCCTGCAAGGAGAGGGGGCCAGCACCGCTGTGTTGGCAGCCCAGTGCTGCTGCTGCTTGCCTGCTCCCAGGCCCTGCAGGTACAGAGGGCATAGCCTGCAGTCCACCATCTCGCTCTTCCTGGTGCCCATGACTCTGAGCAGGAGGCAGGCAGCAATGCTGTGTTGCATGTGGGAACATTGTCCTGGCCAGCCCTGCCATGGGTTGTGATGTGGTTCCTCTCCCTGGCCTGATTCTCCCTTGTTAGGAAAGCCTCATAGACATTGCTAGTGCACTTCAAGGTAAGCCCAAACTTAAGTGCTTTGCTGAATGAAACCCAGTCAAACATGCCAGGCTTTCCCTGGGGTTGCTAGGAAGGACGGAAGCAATAACACACAGAAGGGTGGGGGAGGCTGCTTGCACCTACAAGCTAATTTGAGAAGTGCTTGCAGCGATGGAGGAAACAAGGTTGCTTCTTTTCTTCCTGTGTAAAATTATCTAGGGATCTCTGGAGTCAGCAAAACACCCAAATCCAGCGTATGCACAGGGCTTACTTGACATCGGAGCCTTGTGTTGAGCCTAGGTATCTGTTTTGTTTGTTGTTATTTGCATATTGCTGATGCTGGATCCTAGACTGAATACTTAGGAGACTCTTTCATGTAATTCTGTACAGTGACACTGAGAATGAAGTTATACACTGAGCTTTTCCAGAAAGTAAAATGTCTGGTTTCAAGATAGTGATTGTTTTAGCCAGGATTTGCTGACTTGAAGACTCCTGATGGAAGATAATTGTTTGTCTTGTATTTGTAGGGTGTTGGAGGCGCACAGGTTGCTCACCCAGCCTCTGTTTATCAAGGCCACTTCATGCTTACTCATTTTTGAAAATACTAGAATTTTTACTTATCTGATCTCACTAGTGATGGTTGCAAGTGGCATTTGTGTGCATTGAGCTTTCATGTCCTTGCGGCAGTATCCTAATGAGGGCTATCCAAAAGATGGGTGCACGTATGTGGGTCACTGGGCTAGCCCTGGGCCTGAGCGTGTGTCCATTCAATTACCCAGGCAGTTGTGTTGGTTACTGTAGGAAGAGTTTTGATCTGAGAGAACAGCCTGATTTGATCTGATCAATACTTTCCATATCCCTCCTCTTTTTTTTTTTTTTTTTTTTTTTTTTTTTTTAACAGGACTGTCTGGCATAAGCTAACATACATTTGCAGTGCCAGCACTGGTCAGGATGTTAAGGTGAATGGATTTCTAGACAGGATGGAAGATGAGATTACGGAGCATTTTCTGCAGACAGTCACTTCTAAAGTCAAGGTATGGGAGACCCATGTTAACACTGAATATTTTTAAACTGTAGTGCACGATGCACTTCACTCTCATGTCCTGATTTGGAAAGGGTGAAACCATAGTTTGAGTGTCAGGCCCAGTACCCTCCTCTGCCTTGGTCTGAAGCTGTATATTGACAGCTTCATCTTTTACAGCTTTTGGGATCCCAGTTCCACTGTTTGTAGTATTTGCTGTTGTGCTACAGATGGGTACCCCATCCTGTCCCTGGGCTGCCAGACCCCAAGGGTTGAATTTCGCCTGGTACCTACTGATCCCCAGGAGCTGAGCATCTTCCCAGGGCAGTGATAACTCACAGAGCCCAAGGCTGCGGTGGGTAGTCAGGATGTAGAGAACACTGACCAGAAATGTATCCCTTGCTTGGGATAAGTTCCCCTCCCTTCACACTTTCTAATATTAGACCGTTAGCCAGACAGTCACTTTCGTATCCTGGGCTCCATGTCTAGATAACACACAATTGCAGGCTTCTAATAGCGTGTGGTGCTGTGTGTTTCCTTGGGAAGCTCCCCTGGGCGTTTTCAGGCTTATTACACAGGCTCCCTTGAGCATGCTGAAGACAGCAAAGGGAAAATGGCAAAAGAAACTCTAGCCACACAGTGCAGTTTTGGTCTCCAGAGCTCATTGCCAACCTGTCCCATGGGCCCATACGTCAAGACAGGAGCTGGGGGGGGAGGAACAGGAGACCTAGGGCTCAGCTTTTCAGGCTTTCTCTGCCTGTGTCGACACAGGCTTAGAATCACGAAAGACAGAGTTTATCCCCTGCCTGCCTGCTGAATGATCCTTATATTTTCCCACCGAATAAAAGGCAATGGCCATGCTGGGAGCAGGATGCCAGGGTGGAAGCGCACAGAACGGCTGGCTCTTCCTGGACTCCCCGTCCGTAGGGGCACGTTTCACCTAGTCCCTGTATTAGAGCTATTGCTACCCATTTTTTGTAGTTTTTTGTCTTCCAGGTTTGGGCTTAAGAACTTAATACATCCTTCCTAAGTTTGAATGGATTCCTTCTTTCATGTTTTGCTTTTCTTTGAAATAAAGGCACAGGATGCTGCAGCTCATGGAGGAGTCTGTTTCCAAGAGCAGAAAGAGCAAATAATCTGTGTTGTTTGTGTGGTGTCTCTGCATGTCTGCCCTTTGACTCTGTCTGTCTCTCTTCCTCAGGGAACACTGAAGGAGCATTTCAAGAAGTGTGAAAGTGGTTTTGACCACATCCTTGAATCCTTAAAGCAAAGCTTTTTGGCATTTGGGAAGAAAAAAACAGACACGTATGAGGTAAGAGATAAGTGACAAAGTAAGAACAAGATATTAGTCAGGAAATCACTAACACTAGTCCTTGAGCCTCTGAACGGCACAGTAATTAATTTGAACATTAAACCAAACTACAATTTTGTCTGCTGCTAAAAAGTCTTTTAAAGATCTAGTGCCTTGCAAGAGGGAGGGGGCCAGCATTAGGAGGTAAAGATGCACCACCTCACACCATTAGGAGGTAAAGATGCATTGCAGAAGGGATAGGTTGGGTCTAAAAGCAGAGCCACACCTTTAAAGAGATGGATATCTTCTTCACTGTGACAGCCAGGACGTTTCTGTAAATGCAGCAGAGAAACCAACAAGAAATGTGGAAATGGGATGTACCTCCCAAATACAGAGCAGGAGCATTGGGCCATCTCTGATCCTGCCACCGCCCCAGTACCATTACACTGGAAATCTCAGCTTCTAATGTGCTTCAACCTTAGTTGCAAGGGATATTTATCCCTTTGATGGAGAGAGGACACATTGAGACGTGAAAGGTCCAGATCCCCAGAAGACATAGTTGCCCAGGCAGAGTTAAATATGCCAGGGTTGGTAAGCAACCTCACAGAGTACCTAACATTTTTCACCTTTACAGTAGCCTAAACAACTTGTCTAGAGCCTCACAACACCCTTGAGTCTGGCTCTTCAGCAGTGAGATTGGTACCTGGGGTGTCTTCTTTTGCACGCTTGTTGGATTTGCTGCTGCTACCTTTGGTGCACATGTCCCCGAAAGCACTTTCTCTCACCCTCCCAGGTCTGCAGGCTCTTTGTCAGGGCTGATCTTAATTAACATTTTGAAATGCGGAAAAAGGTAATAGAACTGAAAAAATCAGGAGCTATTCTGCTGTTGTTCAGAGTCTGTCGCTGGAAATTATGTCACATTAGTGCTGGGGCAAGCAGCAGCTTGGCGGTAGAGTGCTGTGCCAGAGCTCTCTGTCTCTTGCTTTGTCTCTTTTCGACGGGGCTGGGGATTTCCTGTACCTTTGGGCTGCAGCCTAAAACTGCTCTCATTTCAATTGCTAATAAAAATGTAGTTTCTGTGTAGCAGCCCATCTCCCCTTAGAAATGCTCACTCTCCCTCCCGCTTCAGGCACCACATGGTCTCAGCACTGGGGTTTCTCAGCAGGTAGTAGGTGGCTCAGAGATGCCCAGGTTACTTCTCTGTGCCCAGCCACAGCTGTATGCCCAAGGGTATGGCCCTGGGATATGTCTAGTGGGGATGCTCCAGGGAGCCTGGGTCTGGCCTTGTCTGTAGTCCAAGCTGTCCCCAAGTGACACATTTGTCAGCTTGGGGCTAAGCCAAGTGTCACTGCTGCTATGAAGCATGGGTGACCTCTGGCTCAGCTAACAGGTCCCATTGCATTTGGTCGGATGTCTCCACACTTATGATCAATGTTTCTGTCATCCACATATAGCTCAGAGGTACTCCATGTGTTAGACCAGACATTTTAAAGGGATACTTAAGCAGAGAAATGGGGCGCCCATCTGCATGGACCCTATATGCCCTGTCTGCAGTTGTCAGAGTCCTATAGGTATTGTCTGGTCCTTGCTCAGTACAGAGAAGTTAATTTGGTCTCTTTTTTCTGGAACAGGCCCTTGTCAAGGCTGTCAACGTCATTATTATTACAGAATATTTGCAGGCCCTCCTGACCACTTCCAGGAAACCATCTTCTGTGCAGAGGAGGAGGATTGTCAGCAAGATAGAAGAAGATCATAGGATGCTGCAAACCATCTTTAAAGAGTGCTTAGTAAGTCTTTGATATGGTTACTGTTTTGCTCTCTGTCATCAAGAACAATAACAGCAGAGGAGGGGGCTCTGAGAGCAACAGAAACGCTTAAGAGGTTGTACCACCAGTGGTATCCAGCTTCACAGAAATGACAATCACATGTGCTGACGGCCCTTCTGATCTGCCAGAAGCTGTTAGTTTATAGTTTTGAAATGTGTGACTAGAGGAGGCAAGATTCACACTCCTGCCACTGAAATCAGAATGAGGCACGATCCTCTGAGTTGGTGAGACAGCTCCAAAGCTGTCAGCTCCCACATACAAGCCTTTGGTACATGCCATGGGGGTGCAGAAGTGGTAAGCAGCGTTCCCCCCTGGTGCTTTCCCTTGTGCCTTTGGGGTGATGAACCAAATCAGCTGCTCCACATCTTCGCCTTCTTCATGGATTGCCCCGTATGCTCTTCTTCCCTGGACGTGGGGGGTGTGTTGTTCCCCCTCCATCTGGCCTCCTCCCTCCCCGCAGGCTCTTTGCAGCCCCTCAGAGCTGGGCTGAAGGCTGCACGAGCCATTTCCCTGTGGAGCAGTGTTTCCTTATGGGTGGAAACATGCTGATGCTGTTGTGGTTGGTGATGGTTGCAGGGAGGAGTAATTTTTTTCTGCAGGGATAAACACCTCACAGCATTAGGAGGTAAAGACGCATTGAAGAAGAGATAGGTAGGGTGTAAAAGCAGAGCCACACCTTTAAAGAAAACTTACGGACAAATGCTAGGTCTGATATGCAGAAGCAACTTCAGAAGCTTAAAAAAGCCTCTTTGCTTAATTCGTAATTGGCAGTGCCACACATGGCACCTGCAGATGCCACCAGCCTGTCACATGGGTCCCTTGATTAGCCAAGGGCAAGCAGCAGCCTCTTCTGGGGCTGTTCCAGCCAGAGAATTGCTGTCGTGCTGTGGCCCCTGGCACAGCTCTTTTGCAAATGCAGGCTGAGAGTGCTCAGGCATTGTACTTCATAAGAGGCTGGACAATTGCAAAGGTAGTCTGGTAACAGGACTCAGATGTGACAGAACAGTTAAAAAGTCTTGGCTTTATTGGTTTTAATAATTTCACAAAATCAGAGTAGTTTTAATGACTTGCAAATTTAAGCGCTAGGGACTAGAAATCTGTTTTCTCCCAGACAAGTCCCCCTGCAAGTCATTTGTCAGCAATTCTCACTTTGTCCAAAGAATAAAATGAAATCAAGGCTCCTCTAAAACCCTCTCAAACCCATTACAATTAATGCATTAGTTTCATGGTGGAGAGCTGGAAGCTGGCAGTGCTTTTAGCTGAAGACCCACCTCTCCTGGAGTGATCAATCACAGACAAGTCAGTGCTTTGAGCAGTCGAGCTATTGGGAATAGCAGGAGGATTCTCTAATCTTAACTCTGAAGTTTACCAGTAATACTGTGCTCAGCATCAGCTTTGGATGTAATGTGCAAGGAAAGCTGATTTTAAAGTGTAAAGGAGACACAGGAAATCTAATTATCTACTAAACCCCTACATTCATCTTAGTGAAAAAAGTCTCCATCTAGTTAGCACTGTTGCCCTTGCATCCTTAGTCTGTTCACTTTCTTATTGTGGGAGCACTGAAAACCTCGGGGAAGAAATGCATAAGCGATTTGCAGGGGACAGCCTGATCCTCAGTCGAATGAGGTACATGGTTATGCATGTAAAATATGTAACTCTACTGCAGACTGAATTTATCATCCAGTTGCTGTGCAGGCTGCACCTGCTCCCTGCCCTGCTCTGCCCTCTCTTCAGGCTCTTCCTTCCCCTTCGTCCTTAAAAGCACGTTAGGAAATCCTTTGCTTCTCTCCTAACAACAGCACGCCTCAAAGGCACTTAAGCACTGCTGACAAGGCACCTCTTTTTTTGTCCTTTTAGATTGCAGTTTGTTTACCTCTGGCCTTGCCTGTCTATATAGTGCTTAACTAAATCTGACATCTTCAAATTAATTGGTATTTTGTAATAGCGAGCTTGCCAAGTATGAAGCCGTACAGCATTGGTGTGTTCAGAGCTGAGTACAGCTTGTGCACTGCGCAGAGCTAGACATGCTGTGTCTGCAGTGCGGAGGAAGAGAGAGAAGGCTGTCTTTGAATATTACTAGTATTTTTAATTTATGTTCAATGCAGAGGTGAGCTGCACCAAGAATGCAGCCTGCTGTTTCTAATGCCCCATGGAGATCAGGGGAACCTGGGCTTCTCCTGCCCCAGTTTGTCAGCCTGTTCTCCGGGTTTGCTTTGTCACAGAGCCTCTGTTGACGTGATGGCATCAATAATTCAGGGAAGCAATTTAATCATGTTACTGCACCAATGAAAAATGTGAGCAAGACCTGAAGCTCTCTCTTGGCAGTTCATCTGCATTCTGCTTCCTCTGGCTTTGCTAAAAATGCTGTGTGTTTCCTGATGAGGCTTTTTTCTTCTGTGTGCTCTAGTTAAGAGGGAGCTGACCATATGCAGAATCTACCAGCTATGTCATGTCCTTCACAGTGTCCAGCCCTGCTTCCCATTTTTTCTATTTTTTTCTTAGAGAATCTGTGTCCCCTCATGCTCTCCACAAGGTCGCTTTGCTGTCTCTGGGCTTTCTCCAGGGCAGCAGAAATGCCATCATGTGCTGGCCAACAGAGCTTGTTTTCACATAGGTACAGAGCTGTGCTTACCTGCACTTCCCAAAGGGTGAAACAGCCTTGAGAGGACATATATATAGGGGAAAATGAGGGAAAAAGGAAATGCAGGAGGGGATTCTGTGCTGCTGAAGGTACTCACCCAGCCACCCTGGAAGTAGTCTGTGGTTGCACCCCAGTTTCTTTTCTCCTGCCCTGGAGGGAAAACCAGCTTCTATACATGCACAGGCAGTCCTGCAGAGCTCTTTAATGCGTGCGGTGACATCCCCAGTCTGGTATGAGTCCAGCTCTTAGCATTGTATTCTCCTTCCCTTGCTCTGAACACACCTTTGCTTCTCTCCCCAGGGTCCTGCAGCTGGTCCCCTCAAGGATCCTATAAAAGCAATTTTAGGACTTATTCAAACTTCTGATGCTGAGGGGATGAAAATAGCTCTTCTGCCCATTCTCAAAGAATTTCCTGATCTAAGGTAAAGTCTTTTATCGGTTTGACTTAAATAGTTTCTTACTTTTTTTTTTTTTTTTTTTTTCCACCTGAACTCCTATAGCAATTATAGTCCTGTGATACTTTCTCTTTGCAGCATGTTGGGCCAGGCACAATGCTTACCTTTGAATGCAATTGATTCTGCCTATTTGCAGACGCTGATTAACATGGTTTGTAACTTTGCCGGACATTAGCCAGTGGAGTTGAAATGTCCTTCTGTAAAGGTGAAGGATGGATGAAATGGCTGTCAATAATGCTGTGGAAAAATACTACCAGAGTGGACAACCTACCGGCATGTGTGTGCCAAATGTAGGCTTCAAGAACATCCTTAACTCATGCATTTCATAACTTCCAAACACTTGGCTTTTGGCTTTAATACTTGACCCATCTTTTTCGAGGTATAACTATTTCCACAGGTGTATTCAGCAAGAATATAGACTTCCATTTCTCACAGGAAGCTCTTAACAGAAATTAAACCCAACTTTTATTAGGAAGGTGACATCTTAGCTAACTGCTTTTGTTACAAAGTCTGTGGTTTATTACATCCATCATTTGTTCTGAAGTCTTGTGCTAGTGACTATTTTTCCAAGCTAACATGATTACAGTGTAGACCTCTCTGTCACAAGATGCTGTGAAGACCAAAAGTGTGAATAGCTTCAAATGGGGAGCAGACAGTTTGTGATGGATAATTATTTCAGTGCCTATTCAACATGGCAGTCATGATATAACCCCCAGTCCCTAAACTGCAGACTGCCAGAAGCAAAAAAAAAAAGGAAAAAAAAAAAAAGAAAAAGACAAAGAGAGATCATACTATGTTTTGTCTGGTTTCTATTTTCTTTTCCTAAGCATTTGCTGCTTTTGAAGATGCTTTTGAGCTAAAAAGCTGCTTATCTGATACAGCATAGCAATTCTTATTCTCTTATTACATATATATATGCATATATAAATATTAATATACATTACTATA
>NW_010103487.1:17026-34040 GCF_000699245.1 Pterocles gutturalis | reverse complement strand
TCTATGATTCTATGATTCTATGAAAGGCATTTTTTGACAAGTGTCAAAGCAGAATTTCCATACATTATCTGGACTTTCCTAATCAGGTGCTTTTTGTTTTTTGTTTTTTTGTTTTTTGTTTTGTTTTTTTTAGTAAGAGCCTGGACAGAGGACATTTCAGTACTATTGATATTCTGAAAATTGACATGATTTTCTTTGCAGTGGAAGATTCTCCTGTAGAAATAAATACAATAAAAAAGTAAATAATGTGATTAGGATTTAAAGCAAAAGAGACCTAAGGGACAGGATTAATCCCACCTAACTTTACAACATCTGGTAAAGTAACATCTCAGCTAACTAATCGGGAATGTTCTATAATCAATAAAAGTTTTTAGGATATGATTCACTTAAACTATGTTAGTTACATACAGTACAGCATGCTAAACTGCATCACAGCCACAGCCATAGTGCTCTATTATCTTTAAAAGCAACTTGCATAATCAGATTGTGTCAGCCTATATGCCAGGTCAGATGAATTAAACCCCTACATTCTATTAATACCTGCTGCAAAGCTGTAAACTATTTCCTCAGAGCAGAATATTTCCAGACAGTTGCAGTCTCTGACTTCATTCCATTCAGTCTATGGCCACAGATTTCCTGTGGAATAATTTTTTCCAGCTATGTAAAACCTTAGGCTTACACCAGGAGGGGGTATAAATGCACTATATATACTATATATACTATATACTTTGTATCTGTGACTAAGCACCAATAGATATTTGTATCACTTCACCATTAAAGTCAGAAATTATTTTTCAGGTTTTTCGTTGGATAACACTGTTCTGTATAACTGCATGTGTCTGTCCTAAGTTTTTAAAAAGTATGATTTTCTATCTTGGGATTTGTCCTCATTTCATCTGAGAGTGTGTTAACTTTCTTCATAGTAGCTGGTAAGAGGCTGTGTTTTGGATTTGTACTGAGAAGTCTGATAACACATTGGTGTTTATAGTCGCTGTCAGGACAGTCAAGGACTTTTCAGCATCTCTGTTGTGCCAGTGTCTGCAGGTACAGGAGAAGCCAGGAGGGAGCACAGCCCCAATTACTAACCTAGGCTTCAATCTTAGGTTTAGGATTGAGAACCAAACTGGCCAATGGTATATTCCATATCAGGCATGTCATGCCCAGTATATAGATGAGGATCTGTCTAGAAGTGCTCTCTTTCCAGATCATCTCTCTCTGGGTGGTCCCTCTCCAGGTCATCTTTTTCTTGGGGTTGCTCCTCTCTCTGGGCCTTCTCACTCCCTCCATCAGCTCTCAGTCTCAGACTCTTGGGCACTTATCTCCATTCCAGAATTGTGATTTCGGGACTCTCCCTGCTCTGGGACCATTGGACAGGAACAGGCTTAGCCTTGGTCCTTGGGTGGTGAGCGGTATCCCTGTGTATCACTCAATTATATATATTTTTGTATATATTACTATTATCACTTATTATTTTCAATGTTATTGTAGTTTAGTTATTAAATTGTTCTTATCTCAACCCATGAGTCTCTGTTCCTATTGCCCCTTTAATACTCTCTCTCCCATCCCCAGGAGGGGGGAGGGTAAGCAAGCAGCTTCCAGCCAGGTCAAACTGTGACAAATGTGTTTTTTTTCTGTAGATTTTCTGTGACTTTTCACAGACACAGAACACTGCTGGTACAGCATCAATATCTAAAATGTTGCTTTGTGTAGTTTATCTGGAGTTGAAGTTTTCCTGCATAAACTGCAACGTGCAACCATTCCTGGGTTACATTTCCCTATACATTAATTCACTGTTATAAAAAGAAACAAAACTCCCTGAATTCCTCTTATTTCTGAATAGATGCTTAGGTCCTAATCATCTCAAGTATTGGAATATAAATTAATATAGCTTTCTAGCTGTCTACATTCTGTCATTGCAATTCTAAACTCAGGAAGTTCTTTATTTTTTAGTTTTCTGCTTACTGCAGCACACACAGATTCTTGAATTGGAGGCATAATTCCTGATTTCACAATTTCCTTAGAAGTTTGGGTATTTTATCATGATGAGATTAGTTACGATATCGCAAGGTTTTTCAGATCTTGGATTAGAATTTAGTAACTGCCTTGGAGACCATTGTGGTTAGTGTTCATTCTTATCTAATCGGCATTTGTCTTCTCAATGTATTTCCACAACATAAAAACTTATTTGTTATGAAGACTTTTGTTTCAAGGTTTTCTGTAAAATAATGTGTCTCTGTGTTGAATAGCTGTTTTATGCACTAAGTTTTGGAATCCCACTTGTTTAAATAATAAATCTCTATATTAGGAAAGTTCTTGACGACAGGTTTTTAAACTGAATGGAATGCTTAGCAGAAGGGGGATTTTCATCCTTGTTGGTGGAAGTAAAGGCCAATAAAACAGTCTTGCCAAAGAATTAAACTCCAGCTACAGAAGCTGTGTAAGAATTCTGACAGCATTTGAGTTGAATGAGGGAGAAAACCTCTGGCAGATGAACTGAAATATCAATAATAATGTGTGTTTTTCAATTAATTCTGTAGAGTTTCTAAACCTCATCGTAATATTTGGATTGTGGCATATAAATTACTCTTTAATGGTTACCTAATTCTCAGAGTTATTGCAGGATTAAAAAAAAAAAACCCCAACCAGTTACAGGAACACTAGACACATTGCAATTCAATATTTAAGGATAACATACAGTACTGGAGTATTCCTCAACAAACTGGGTTAGTACTTTAGTGGGATTCTAGTGATATAACCATACAAATGCATGCCTGAACCTTTCAGTTCTGCAATTTGTAAAATTCTGTGTACTTCTAATATGATCTGGGTCTTTCACAAAATATTTAGACTTTTTAAAAATAAAATGTTCTGTTCAATAAAAGATAAATGTGTGTCTCTCCAGGAACACATTTGTGCATATGAGGCAACAATTCCTGATACAGTCCACTCTGAGAATATGACTGATTGCTGAAGATCTTCTGAGTTCCAATAATGTGGTAGTGGTACTCTGAGCAAATATCATATTTCTAATAACAGGGCAGAAAGGAAAAAGATGACTTTCAATTAGAAAAAGGTTAACTGTATAGCCAAAAAAAGAAAAAAAAATCCAGAACATGCCATTAATGACAGAGGCAGTTTTCTTATTCCTTAATCAGTCCACAGACTTTTTTTAAAATTATTTTTTAAGTGAAATCACATACATTCATACACTACCAATAATCTAGCAAGGCTAGACATTCAGAGGGAGGTCCTGTTTTGAAGGGGGATTTTAATGAGTTTTCCTACCTAGAAAGCTGAAAAATAAGCAATCATAACTGGAGTGGCTGGAGTAGAATTTCAAAATTTAGAAGTCCCATTGTATCAAGTCTGGATTTATCTCTTAGTTATAACCACTGTATTATTTGTTATTATCGCATCTGTGTATTGTCCTTTTAATGGTATTAATATGATGCTATCAAGGAAACTGTATAGATTTATAACTTAGCAAACCAGTTTAAATACAAGGATGTTGAAGCTATCAAAAATATATGTCCACTAACCCTTATGTTGGTTATTTTATCTTTCTGTTCTAATTTCAGTGGGATTTAGTTAACTAAATAGTTTTCAAGGTTTGGGCCACAGAGCTGCTAGTGTGAGAAAATATAAATTTTAGCTAAGTGAGATTTTCTGGAATGAGGAAGTGCATAAGATCAATATTGTGGTAGGGTCAGGAGGGTATAGGCTATTGGAAGCAGACTATTTAATGTAGTGTACAAAGATCAATTGACAAAAAAAGTAAATTAGTAAAAGTCGATTTCTTACACTCTGACTTTTGAGTCTTATAGGAATTAGATTGTGAAAGCACCATACATTAAAAGGAAAATAAGAAGCTCTTTGATATAATGCAGAGTAAAGCTTATGAGAATCATTTATTGGGAGTTATTTGCAATTTGTTGGGAGTAATTTGCATCAGTTTATTGATCAAACAAGCTGTGGAGAGCAGGGGAATTAAACTTCTGTCTAGTGAATAATATTTGAAATGTCTGTTGTAACAGCTTAAAAATTTTAAAGTAGGGCAAGCAGTTGAGGAAGAAAGTCACATATTTGCAACAAACTGGCCTCTTTCATATCTGAGATATCAGGTCAATTTAACAGTTGATGAACTGATAAAAAAACATGACATTAGATTTTACCTCTAAAAATGACATCTGAAAATTACTCATATTTACTTGCTATATTTTATACAATAATTTAATAAAGCAAGACCTTGTGGAACATCATAGTAATTCAACAGCTTTTCTCCTTTGAAAGCAAGTGTTCATTCTGTCAATTCAAGCAAACTCTGTGGCTTTATCCTAACTTTTTGGTGGACATTTGTCCTTATTACATAATTAATGACAATCTGGCATGATCAGCAGGCTTTGTTCTTGAAAAACTCAGGATGAGAAGAACAGAGGCATTGAAAGCCAAGCCTGCAGAATAGAGAGTGGGCAGCATGTGGAAACTTGCTGCAGAGCACATGTAACTCAGCTTTGTTAAAGTGGAATGCCTCATTTAGAATCCAGACTGGCATATAACCAAAACAAGTCTGCAAATATGTGCCATATGCTTTCCAAGGGCTGGCTTTAGGCAATGGCTGTAACTCCTACTATTCCTAGCACTCACATCATTCTATGAGCAGAAATGAAATTTGATAGCTGTATTTAAAAAAAAAAAAAAAAAAAAAATTTCCATGCAGTTTGAAAAATATTTTTTTAGATATGAAGCCAAAATACATAGAAACTGCTATGAGCATAAAGAATTCTGACATAATTTTTTTCTAGACATCAATTAAAAATGAAGATACTGTTCTTGTGTTATAAGATACATGTGTTATGCTAAAGAAATGCCAGTGAAGTGTCTGCAGTGCATCAAACATTGCCTTGTTTAGAAACATTAGCTCCACATTATTCCTGATGAATAGCCTTGACAAGTGTTTAGATTGATTTACGGAGGTGTTAACTAGAATTGGGGTTTGAATTCCTCTGTTGGAAAATCAGATATAAAGGTTTCTTAAGAACAGATCATCTTCTACAGTAATACTTTACTATGTTTTAAAAAGTTTAAATGGATCATTTAAAAAAGTTATTTTTTATTGATAAAAATATTTTAGTTGTTCTCAGAATGGACTCATCATGTACTTTGAAATAATAACAGAATACTTCTAATAACAAATGCTCAGTCATGAGGACTTTGCAAAAACCTTTTACCTAAATAAGAAACCTGATGTGAAACCACTGAACATAATGTTTTATGGCCAGTGGTTTTCCAGTGAATCTTACACAAAAAAGAAATAATACATTTTTGGATGAAATTTCAATTTAAGCTCATATGGAAAAGACACAGAGAATGATAGTAACAAAGTCTAATCTGAAAACTCATGAGAACAACATGAATACACCATTAATTCAATTACTGTTAAAAGTGACTGCTAAGTAGTACACAGCAGCTCACTAACCAGATTTGTGGATGTGGAGCTTAATGTCGAGATGAAAACTGCAATTCAAATTTCAAAATCAACATTTGATGAACACTTGTTCTTAATGGTACATATTTCCCCTCTCCAGAAATGCATGAGACATATAGGAAGCCATGGCTAAGTCTACTTGTTAATACTGTAATCCTGAAATTTTCAAAAACAAGAATTGAATTTTACCACCTGTTTTGACACTGAGTTATATTTTTAATATATTTTAAAATATCTAATGTTTTGTTGAAACGCAGAATAAGGAGATTAAGGAAAATGTTCATGTCCTAAACATATGTCCTGAAATACCAGTAATAGTTAGACCTATATTTAACTGCAAGCAGTGGCCTACACCAAAGTACTTTGCCACATTACATGTCTCTTGTAGATCTGTCTCCCACATGCAAAAGAGGAGCACTTCTGGCAAGGACATTGTGTGTCAGCCTCCTTCATAATTTGTCCATGAGATTTCAAATGTGCAATGAGACATTTCCAAAATGAATAGTTCACTCATAGTCCAAACTATGAATAGCTTCAATAAACAAAGCTTAGATATTTAAACATTCCTGATCACTGGTTTTATTACAAAGAAAAGTGTAAAATAAGTGTTAAGATGTCTTTTGTATTCATAACATCCTAAACAAAAAGTGCAACATGGCTTCCTCTAAGAAATCTGTTTTTAAACATGACACATGCAAATACAATTGTCAATGGAGAGCTAATGAAAAATAATTTCATTGTCTCAGTTCCTCAGACTTTTTACTTTTTCATTATTTGAGCTTTTAGGGATGTTATTTGTATATATGAGCTTAGTGTCACTGTATATTCTCAGAGTAAAATCTATAAGTAATTCATCTGCAACTTGATTAAACTTTCATATTATGCAGGTACCCAGTGGCAAAAAAAATATGAAAAATAAAAGATACAAAATAGTAACACATCTTTGGCTCCTTCTATTTGTCTTTTTTTTTTTTTTTTTTTCTGTACACTAAAGTACAATTTCCATGGCTTATGGTTTGATTTTTTTTTTCTTCATGATCACAGAAATCTCTTGCCCACCCCTGTTACAGTAATTAAAATTTCACTTTATTGTACTGCTATCAAAATCCAACCTCTTACTCACTTGCAAATATTTCTGCTCTCTCAGGAGAACACCTTGAATATCATCGTATGTTCCCATTCTGTCACTTAAAAAGATTAAAAGATTCAGATTACAGCTAAATAAGAATTTAATACCATTTCATTTCTTATAGTATTTGCTTTGGTATTAGAATCAGAGAACATGACAAAGGCCACTAAAATGAACTCTCTCACACACTAGAATGAAAATGCTCAATCTCTAAAAGTGGAAGGGGCTTGTAAACAGAATTTAGGACTCATGAACTTCTGGCCTTGGGGACTTCCTAGATGTCCAGGTGTTAAACCAGTGATACAAAGGAAAGTGTCTATTTCATTTCCCTTTAATGTTTAGCAAGATATTTTTCACTCTCTATGTGGATAACTGTATAATAAATACACATTTTAATTAATTCTTGCACAATTGAAAAGTCCATTTCCACTTTTAGAAAATAGCTCAGTTTCTCTTTAATATGATTAAAGTAGGTAAACCATAGATATGCTTGAAAGATTTGTATTAGCATGTTTCAAAGAACCGTATGATTTCTGCAGATGCGTGTAGTCTCTGGACTGTGAACTAGCTAGGAAAGGGGGACACATGAGAAATCTTTGGAACTGCTATGGGCTCATGGGATTGGCTTGTGAGGGACATTGATCTTCTGATAAGCACAGGGAATACTGCAGATAGTACTAACTGAGCAGTTCTCTATAGGATTCCTGGGACCAACCCCCTCTGCTAAAAGTAAAGGTGTGAAGAACAGGGGGTCAGCTAGAACTGATAAAGCAAGCATTCACCCTCACACGGATGCCTAGATGCTTTCTTTCAGGCCTAGGTAGGATTTACATGTTTCCTCTGGAACGGTACAGATGTCTTTGACTTTAAAAATAAAAGTAATGATTTTAAATTGTCAAACAATGACCATGATAACTTCAAAAATTTTGCTGATCTGTTCAGTTATTTGTGCATTTCCCATTGTGAGCAGATGCATAAGAATGACTGTCAGACAGAATAAAGAGAAACAGCAGAGACTTTAAACATTTTGATTAATGCTTAAGAATTTTATATCAGAGCTATAACAACAGTATTTTTACTATAGATATTGAATTACTTTTTTCTTTCCTTTTGTAATTAAAACCAATTTGTGATCTCTTCATGCAAGAGTGGATTTTCCTCATTAGGAATTTGGTGGACCCTATGCCATAGTTTCAGTAACTACATGCAATAGCTACATGTTGAATGTGGGATAGTATACGGAGTGATAAAATTTTTTCATAGTGCCACTGTCAGGGACCAGACCCCTACCCATCGCCTCCCAGATGATCCGTGTTTATGTCTGAAACAATGGGCAGAGCATTTTCTAAAGAAGAGGCCAGAAGAGACTCCACCATGTCTATGAACAGCTCGGGAAGAGCATGTTGGAAGAAAAGCTCTTTTGTGAACGGACATTAACGAGTCATTAATGTTTTGAGTGATATCTGGTGAGATGGGGCATGGGTGCTGAGGGCTGGAGTCCTTTCTCCAGTGGAGAACCAGCTTCCCCACCCCAAGAGCTGGATGCAGGGCTGTTGCGCCCCTCAAAGGTCAACCCCGAAGGTGATCTGCATGCTGACCGCCCCCCCCAGGGGCGGTCCGGGACTGTACCAGACCGAATTATATAGAAGGTGAGCTCAAACTGTACTCCCTGTCTACCCGTCACCACCCCAAGCAAGGAGTTTCTGCCTGAAATGAAAACACGTGCTGGAACGAGGGACAGGTGATGTTCTCTATGTCTCTGCTTTTGTGTGTGTCTCTTTCTATCTCTGTCTTTCTGCCCCCCTTTCATACTTTTCAACTCTTTCATACTGTCTTCTGTCAAACTTTTGTCTCAAACAATGATTGAGCGTTATTCAGTGCCAGCTTAATGGACAAGTGATTTTTGGTGATAATTGGTAAGTCTGCTTTGGTGCTTGACACTTTGGTGCTTGCCTCAGAGGAGTTGATTAGCGATATTTTTGCAGTTGCTGAGGTAAGTAAAATTGTGTTGCACTGTTCCTCGAGTCATTGTCTGACTCCATCCAGCCGGTGCTCCTTTTCGGGGAATCACAAAAAAAACCCTCTCTCCACCGTCCACTGTAGTGGGGCAAGACAGCCACTGAGAGCAATATTTCCCAATTTCATTGTCTATACACTGACTCACAAACTGTTAACCAATTTGTTCTGTCAAATGGCTCAAAGAAAACCTAACTTGTTAAACACTATGCAAGTCAATGTATATTGTTTGAGGACTGTCTGGTAACATCTCTGTGCCATAAAAACGTCAGCCTTTTACCTTCAACTGAAGTAAATGCTGACCATTCTCTTAAGAATTTTGATACAATGTCCTAGGGACTTTGTTTGTCTCTGTTCCAGGTGAGAGGACAAGTTCATACTCACTTTTAAATGTCATCTCTTATCATTACTGATGATTAGTACCTTAAAATCAACAACCATTGTAGAGGAATATCATTAAGGTATTTCTTTCACACATTCAGTAAAGATAAGCCAAAACTATGAAAAATATTGATTTGACATCAAAACACTGTTGAAGAGTAGCCAAAAAAGGAGCTTATAAAGAATGACAGAAAAGAGTTTGAAAGTTACATTTAATGAAACTTCCATAATCTGTGTCATTCTTTGCCTCTGCTGGCACTTTTCCAGTCAAAAGCAAAGTCACATCATCCTCATCTTTATCTCCTGGCTCTCCTGTCTGTTACTGTTATAATGAAATATATATGAGAAACAGGAATGGAAGAAGGTCTGTCAGTGTGAAACACCATTTTTTCCTGCCATCCTCTAAATAATATCATAATCTGTGGTATACGTATCACTCTCTTGAGGACTGACACAAAGGGCAGTTGTTCTGTAATACCATCAGACAAAACTCACTGCTCCTCTGTGGTTCTTTCTGCTTATGTCAAAGCTGCAGCACACTATTCTCTCTCAGTCTTTTAGATACAGTGAAAGAAGGTTTAAAGACTGTTATTTAGCTCATGATAGCAAACACACAAACCTGTAGAAATAGCAGAATCAAGATTGTCTGTATACCTTTTTGTGAATGCCACATTACATTTTCTAGGTTTATGACATGAGGATATACTTTTCCTATCGTCCAAACCCCTTCCTCATTCAGTTTAGAGGCAGGTAGTTCTCATTAGTGAGCAGTTTTCCTTCGTCTTGTTTAATAGTCTGTACCGAGCCTTATTCACTGAAGATTATTGTAATCCTACCCTGAAGACAGAATTTTTTATTTCTTCATATCTTTTTTTTTTAGTGCTCATCTTTGCAGTACTGAATGTTTCACAAACATTACAAAATATGATGATCAAAGTTACGGAATGTCTTCCGTACTGGGCATAATCGATAAGCTGGGATCTATGAGCTGTAAAAAGCAAAACAAGGGAATACGCTAAAAATTTACAAACCATGAGTGTCTTGGCAAAGTTCTATAAGGAGAGATAGTTTACTGTTTCTTCAGGTACAAGAACTAAAGGATAACAAATGAAACCAATATGAGTCAGGTTAAAAAAAACCACACTTTTTTTTTTTTTCTTTAAATAAAAGACAAGAATTTGTAAGATGATGTGTACAAGCTATTTTATGTATCCATGGAAGAGAAACCCATTGTCAGTTACTAAATCCATAGTGAACTTGGCCAAACCAGAAGATTCTGCAGCTGAAAGTATCAGGACTCTGGGAAAATATTAAAGAAGTGGATCATGCGTACTTTCCAAGATCTTATTTTTGCCTTAAGCATGTGTTTATTAATTCTGATTGTATTAGGATTTGGGGTTATGTGTACTTCCAGTCTAACCCATTCTGGCCATCCTTACGTTCTTATTAATTAACAATCAAATGAGTGGGTATTCTTTTTTTTTTTTTAGAAATAGAAAATTTTTGTCGAGGAAAATCTATAAAAATTTGATCCTGATTAGTTCAGGGAGCAGAACTAGATGATCACTTGAGGATCTTCCTAAACTTAAGTTTTATGACTGAGGTGTTAAAGTCAAAGATGTTAATTTATTATTTAAAGTATCATATTATACACTGAACCCAGAGGAGACTGTTCCAACCATGCTAACTAGGTCTTAACTGCCTTAGATATTTTAATAGGCAGAGATACTGAAACTATTTAAAAAGTTGTAACACCTTGCTCAGAAACTGAATCCGTGTTTTGAAAATGGTAAGCTCTTATTTATGTAATCCTTTAGAAACCCAGTCTGCCATCAAAACTAGTGTTCTTATTAGAACTAGATTTTTGGTAAATTTGAAATCTACCAGTCCCAACACACATGTTGTATGCAAGACACCTGCTGAAGGCATGAGAAAGATACTGCAATTCCTTCTCTACAAGAAAGAGTCCTATTTAGAAATCAGGTATTTGTACAAGCGGATTTTCAAGTTCTTTCCTTTATAAATCTGTCATTTGCGAAGCCTCCTAAATTCGACTTCCTTCATTTCATTGAATCTGTTCATCAGTTTCTAATACAAAGTGATACACTCCTTACAGAATTTATAAGATTTAATTAAATGTCTAAATTGTGAATAACACCTCTCCTATAGCTTTTGGAGATTGATTCAGTTCCTTAATTCGCTCATATAGTTACACATTTCCTTGCTCCCTGAGACGCACATACATACACTGTTGGATTGTGTGGCAGATGTTAGACCACCAGTTTTGAAATGAGTGAAATGAGTGTTTAGATATAAGACTTTTCTTTTTCAGACATCTGCAAAAGGTGTAAAAGACCTCGCCATTTCTTGATGCTCCAGCAGTCACAGAATACCATGGGTTTCCTTTGGTCAAAATCAAAGCTCCTGCACTCACATCATCAAACAATTAAGGTCAGAAGCCTAGGGGAGTAAAAGCAATATTATTATGAGATTATTTTATGATGAGAAGAGACATATTAATGTGAGAAAATTTATGTGTGTCTCTGTTGGAGTTTTCAATGTACGCTTGTGTGAGTATATTTTTGTATATTTTATATTAATAATGTAATTCTATTTAAAACTACAAGACAGAGGGAGATCATCCCTCTACCAGTAGTTTGTTCAGTATTTTTTTCAGTATTTCTATCACTGTTTCATTGTTCATATTCTGAATATTTTCATTTTATGTACCAGAATTACTAAACCAAGAAACTCAGCAATATTATAATATTAAAAAAAAAAAAAAAAGTAATTTGAAACAAAATATAGCTGTTTTATCTAGGCTACTGACAAAATTAATTTACTACAGCTGGTGTCACTCACTGACTTGAGGTGCTAAACTGTTTTGGAAGCTCCAATAATGAACAGACTTAGAAGAGAACTATGCATCACCTGTAAGATTCTGAGAGACATTTTTTAATTCAATATCATTTGTGGCCTTTTAATATGACTTGGGTTTTTTCAAGTCTGTTTAATTGACAGTAATTTTGTATTTTCTGTCTTGGAACGTTTCACAAATTCTAGAGATTTAACCTTAATTGTTTTTCTTTTGTTTTGTGACATTTAGGTATTAATTATTTTTCATTTGACATATTTATCTTCTTTTTTCTTACAGAAAATCTACTCTATTTCCAACTGTTTTGCAGAAGTAGATCTCAAAGATACAAACATTAACCATGGAGCTTCAGTATTTGGCCTCATATAAAAAGAAAACCAAAAAGCAAACAACAAGGCTTTTAAAAGAAGATATGCAAAAAACTATGGACAGATTTTATTTAACTTGAAGTGTGATAATTCTGATAACTGTAACAGTCTAGCTGCAGAATTATCAACTCCCCTTTCTGATGTGGTTTTGGTTTTTGTTTTTCCATTTTTTATTCTTATGCTTTCAGGTAAGACTTGGCACTAGACTCCCTCAAAACAAACAGATTCCAGGTGAGCATAATGTGAACGCAGCCTGACAAATAGCCATGCTTTGGCTGCCTCCTCTACTAGTGTCAGATGCTTGGAAATCTAAGCTTAATTTCCTGCCCTTGAAAGAGGTATCAGAAGTGTGTGTGACCCAGTAGATACCTATATGTGGGATTTGGCTTTTACCAAAACCAGCATATATTGCCACAGCCCCACTCAGCAGCAGCAGGAAATACACCTCTTGGCTTGGTGCTCTTCTTCCTTAGAATCCCTTCAGTGTCCCTTCTCCTCTTCTTCCTTCTCTCCTTTGTATATCTGACAATGGGAGAGGGGCTCTGTTTTGGCTGCTGATACTGTCAAACTGAAAGAAGTCCTGGATCAAGATTATTCAGGTGTTCTTACATGGAGGAGAGTGAGAAAATACAAGTAGAGAAGTGTGGGGATGGGATCCTTCCTCCCACAGTAATCAAGCTGCAGACTATAACTTATGCTACAGATAATATATATTTATCTCTTGTAAATGTCCCTTATCATGTACACATGGTACTGTATGCATTCAGTTTGATTTTAGTAAATATAAGATTAATCTGGGGATATAGAAGGACAAAATACAAAACCAGATGACAGAAATATGTCAGAGCATCAGTGTTTGTTAAGTACCAAGATGGTGAGAAACATGTATGAGACATTTCACAACACAAACAGCACTGACTTATGCATTGTATTTGCTATGGACAGTGACATAAACAGAGGAGAAAAATGAAAGTAAAGTTCCAGAGAAATCAATGGCATAAAATCTTAGTAAGTGTATTTAGCCACGAACAAGCCTGTGGTGGTTCTTGAGCTGCATGTAAGCACTGGGGACCAGAGGTATTAACTGAAATAGGCCTGTAGCGGAGGTCTCAACATTTGCATCTTCAGCTAGATGTACATACAGGAAAATCTTCTTTAAAATCTGAAATCTAAAAACTAAGTGCATATTCAAAGAGGAAACAAGAAAAGACCTCTGAGTTGGCTGACAGGTTCAGCTGTGTCCTGCGGTGAGTCTGCTGGAGCTGGCAGTGCCTGGCACGCGGCAGCCCCTGCAACTCCCCACTGCCAGTGCCTTCCCACATGTGACAATGATAAACAGTGGACTATATCCCATTTTTCAGGTCACTGATGCAAATGTTTAACCATACTGGTCATAGTGTTGACCCCTGAGGAGTCCCATTCACAGCTAGCTACCAGTCAGACCTCAAACCACTCTTCACACTTTCCAAGCCTCACGGTGCAGCCAATGTTTCACCTAATTCACATCCCCTCACAGTTTCCTTAAAAATAACTGTTAAGTATCATATGTTGGCTAAGAGCATTGTTCCTTCCAATCCAGGGTTATCAATAAAGTTGAGAGTAAAATCTGGGCAAATCTTACAAGATGCAATGGTAAAACCGTGTATTGTTATCAAACTTATTGGAAGTAGAAAATGAATTCAACCGGTTACATCGGAGAAGATTTTTATAACAGTATGGTGTGTTTGTTTTATTTCTCACCACTTAACAAAATTTGGCTAACAATCAGCCCACAAATTCAAGTTACACTTGCTGTTCCGCAGTCTCAAACCTGTCATCACTTTATTCACTTTTCTCATGGGGACAAAAAAACCCCAATTAAATGTGAAAGCTCTTCCTCATATCAAATTAAAATAATGTTTTTGTTTCTTTTATTGAATTCTTATAGCTAGACATCAATTAACAGGAACAAGATAGACTCATATTTCTATACATGTGTTCTCCTCTTACATTTTTCTTCTTCTTGACTTCTGCAGTTTTCTGTATGCAAATGAAGATGTGCTTAAAAATGAACTTTGGTTGAGAAACAGTGTTGTCCTAGACTGCAAAGATAAATTAAGTAAATTTACTATCTTTCATAATAAAATGGTGAACAACTGGAAGACAAAGTTGGTATATTGACTATGATAAGGAGCCTGGGGAATACTAAAACGGAGTGGATGAAAAGGAGGAGAAATTCAGAGAAGAAGATCCAAAAATTTTGTGGTTTGTTACATGTCTTTATTCTGAACCCAGACAAGACCTGGGAATCAAGTTCTGCAACAGACATCCCAAACACTTCTGTTCATCTCATGATTCACTGTTACTTCAGGGTTCCCTTTATGTTCATGTGCAAACCATCTACACATGCCATTTTATTCTAGCATGTGACATTGCTAATATACTATAAAGTACAACTTCAGCAGCAAAAATGCACTGGACGAAAAAAAATAATGTATTCTTACAGTTTTGCTGGCAGTAACTAATCCAGCTCTGGACAGTTAAATTGGTGCTGGTCCTAGACTGAACAGAGACTGCTGAAACCTGGCATTCTGCTATGTTAACCATGTTTAAGAGAATAACCACATAAATCAAAAACCTGTTGAAAATGAAAGCTGGGTTCTGGACCATGGTTCTGGCAGGAAAAAAAAAAAAAAAAAAAAAAAAAAAAAAGGAAATTACCTGCAAGGTTCCAACACTGGTATAGGGAGGGAATCCTTAAGCAGAATATCTGTTTTGCACCTGCAGATTTGTTCATAGGTATGACATGAGTATCTATCCAAAGCCTGGTTTATAAATTTCTGTTCACATTAAATTTTTACTTTTATATTTTCTATGGCATATTTTGCTGACATACGATTTTACGGCCCAAAGGACCACTGGACAATTTTAGTGAGAAAAATAAAATACAGATATATCATGCTACTATTCAAACATATCTTTTAGGGCTTTTTTTAAACTGGTGTGTATGTTTGGCGCATTTTCTCAAGTTTTTTTTTTTTTTTTAAATGTATTTTAGTTATTTTATTTTGTAAGTCTTTAAAGTGGGATTTTTCAAAGAAAAAACATTTGTACAAAAACATGCTCTGTTACTTAACTTCTCTTTTTATCCCCTATTCATTCAGTTTTGGCTTCCCTCACTCTTTTTGCACAATCTGGTGCAAAAGCCTTCTCTTCTGCTGCTCTTGGCACCTGAAACAACATACCTCTACCTCTCCATTTAATTTCATTTGAAGTCTCAGCTGAAATCTTACATTTCTTCCCATGTTTACACCTCCAAGTTTCATTCCCCTGCTGCTATAGTTTGATTTGCAGTGTTACAACATGCAAAGCATAATTGCATATTTTGTACTGAAGAAGCTAGAAAGAACAATTTTGTATTTTATTTTTAGAAGAGTTTTCCTTTTTTTGATAGTACTTTCTTTTACGCTTACCTTGTACTGTTGGTTTCCTGAAACTACATGCCACTAAAAACTTAATTATACTTCTTGCAAGAATATAGTAATTATGCTTGAATTGGGGTAATAAAAAATTAGCTTACTCATAAAAAAAAAAGAAGTTTGCTTTGATAGTTTTGTTTTTCAATCAGTTTCCTAATTTGTGTTGATTCAAACCTCGGCTATGAATGTGGAAAGGCACAGTGGCTAACATGAGGAGGTATTCTTCATCTGAACTCTTTGCTTTCAACTGGAGATTAAAAAGGATAAAATAATCTGATACTCCTTTTTTCTCATGTCCTTGACGCCTGTGACAGCACTGCAAAGAACGGGAGGTAACTGCTGCTGTATGGTATTTAGATTACCAGTCTGCTGTAATAGAGTGATTTTGCTGCTATAGCTTTTGGATTTCTCTCTGCCTGCCTTCTTTAAGAAAAACACTTTGTTTTCCTTTTTTCCTCTTCTTCAGCCTCATTTTATTAGACACAACAGACCTTTCTACATTAATTGGTTAAAATATATGCTGTTGGTTCACATAATTAACTGTGATACTGAGTTTCACTGGGTGTCTGCATTTTTTTATAAATAATTTTTGCTAAAGAAGAAAACATCCACTGTGCTTTTGAAATGCGCAGACATTTACGCGTGGGTTCCAAAGCTCCATCTAAGTGACTGAAGACTAAATATAATTTTTTTGTGCCAGCTTTTCATTGAGTAATGGTGTGTGAAACTTATGTGGCACAGTGGGAAGCATACAAAAAAAGAATCTAAAAGAGTGTAACTTTTGTAGAACATACATGCATTTGAAATCAGGAAGATGTAAGAAAAATTTAAGTTTTGTCTGTCACATAGCATGAAGTAATGGGATTATGCAAAAAATCTGGTTAATAATGCTTCACTGGAAATGTGGCACAACACAGTGTGAAACATGCTCTAAACTGTGATATATTATTTAGAAGAGTGATCTTATTATTTAAAAAAATGATTAAAAACAGTCAAATAGTAATTCACTTACACAACAAAATCTAAATATACAGAGTATGTAGTTTATATGTGCAGGGTGTCACCTACATTATTTTTCTGAGTTTGCTTTATTTGTTCTACTGAAAATAGTTATTTCATTTTTTTCTACAATTAATAACTAAAATTTTTGCTAAAATCTCTGAAAAACTATAAAAATAATGCCCAAGTAGGGTGTGTTTGTACGTACAAGCGTGTGCAAGAAAAGCTACAAGGATATCTTTAGTGCTTCACAGGTATCCTGCTGTTAAGCGGTAAGCAGATACACATTTTCCTTGTTTCTCC
>NW_010103487.1:2875-16995 GCF_000699245.1 Pterocles gutturalis | reverse complement strand
AGGGAAAGAAGGAATGAATTGGATTATTTTCCTGAGACTACATTACTATATGGTCTATTGAGAAAAGTATGGTCTATTTGCTTCATCTTGGACTTCTTTTGTGATCGACAGGTTATATTTTTCTACACTGTCTGTTTGATCCAACTCCCTGTTTTCCTTCAGAGTCCCAGTCTGCAAATTGTCCACAAGTGTTAATTTGCTCTCAGACTTGGGTCCAGAAAAGCTGGAAGGGGAGATGCAGGTAGTTTTTGCCACCACACATAGCCTGCAGACTTTTTGGATATTAATTTAATCTATTTCTTCTTTTTACTTGAATTCTCTACTTGAAAACTATGAATAATACTCCACAGGTATAATTTGGAGTTTCCCAGATACTACAGTTCTGAATAGTGTATGTATAATAACAAATGAATGGAGAAAACAACTACTTCCTATGCAGACAATGCTATCAAGCCATTACTTTATTGTAGGAGGCCACTAGCTGCCTTAAAGAGCTATCACTTCAGCATACTGCATTGCAGGTCTTTTTCTAAATAAAGGTTATTCATGCATTAATCATTTCAGCAGTTTGTGATATATGTACTTTTACTGAATATAAACTTTGTTAGTTGCTTGTTTCTTAATATATTTGTTATGCTTACAGTTATTTAAATTGCAATTAATTTAACGTCTAGTCACCATAAACCAAATGGCCCAAGAAAGATAAGAGGAATAGTGTCAGGCCAAGGGCCCTGGGTGACCCGATCAGTGAAAAGGGAGCTGACTAAACTTGTTACTCCTAAGCCAGGTTTTGGAATAATTCTCAAAAAAGCCCCAAATTTTCTCTTGTCCCTGGTGTGGAACACACTGAGCTTGGCCAGCCAAATAAGTTTTTCTAGGAGGATCTTGCAGACTGACAAGGAGTTAAGCCTACAGAGATATAGTACAGATTATGAGATAGAAGGTGGAGATCATTTTGGGACCATGTAAAACTTATTATGAAATTTTTAATGAATTTGTGGGGATATGAGAAATCTATTGTGAGTTATTTAGGAGAACAAAGACAGAGAAAGGAGGGACAAAGGTGAATTAGGAAGAAACTGCATGGGGAAGCAGAAGAAAAAGGGAATCAAGGGCTGGTCAAGACTAAATGGGTTGCTTGTCTGGCCAGCTCCCACTCCTAATCTCCACAGTTTATCCTATCTTCATATTCAACACTTTTCTTAGCTCGTTTCCTAGGTGAGGTTCCTCTTGTTCTGTGTGTATGTGATGCTAGTAAACATCAAGCTGGAATAGCCAGCAATTAGAACAAGAGGTCTAGGAGATAAGTAGCAGAGAAACTGGAAGTCTGAGGGCTGGATCCTGGAAAGAGCAAGGGTCTTCAGAATTACCTGCTGAAGGGTTCAGTTGTCCAGAACGACTACTGAAGAGACGAGGGGTCTGGGGAGACCATAGGTCTGGACTAGCTACTGGGATATCTGTTTACATCCACTAGAGGTCTTCCATCCTGATCAGCTTTAGTGAAGCAACAGGATTAGGCCATCTATGCCCTTCACATTTGTGTAACTGCTGTGTGTTTTCCAGCTGTACTGATCGTGTGTGAGTAGTGTGTGTATGTGCTCCTATCTGGAATGTCTGCTGGACCTGAGGACATGGAGCTGTACTAGCTTCATATCTGCTGGGCTATTGGACTCAGAAGCCCCTATCATAATTAATTTTAATAGAAAGCAAATCTTTTGAGAAACATGGAAAAAAAGGGAGTAAAATAGGAGAGAATGACACTGAAGCAGTTCTTGAGAAGTAAGTGCTTCTAAGAGGAACAGTTCATATGGAAAAGCGAAGAGGCTGAGGTTATGTCATTCATAAGATAGTAAAATTCACTCAGGTTGGGAAAAGGATCAAAGCTGACATGAGAACAGAATTCTAGGAAAGTAAAAAGGGACGCTAGAACACAAACTCCATTGCAGAAGCCTGATTTAGCAGTCAGAGTTAATATGGAGAAAAGGGTGATATAACAAACTGGTATACATTACAGAAAAATAGTTTTAACTGAAACATATCATCTATATACAGTCTGGGGAAGTAGTTTTGGTTCTCAACATGCCCCTACCTTTATTAGATGATATTGGCATGACAGTAGAAGTGATTACACGGGGACATTTTGGACATATTGTCAACAGAATTATTGCGTGATTTGTAAACTGTTCAGTTGTATTAGAAAACAGACAGAAAGGAAAAGGATCTGTGTCCAAATGTTGATTCTTTCAGAGAACAAATGTTGGAATATTCTGTAATTATAGCAATGCAAGAGAGCAAGACAAAGGACGATAAGGAGTAATTTAATCCAGCGTAAACTGTCTCTGGTAGTGCTAGACATGAGAGACTAAATGAGGTAAAAAAGTCACAAAGTCTAAACAGAGATAAATGACCCAAATGGCTTAGTGTCTTACTTGCCTATGAAGATATGTTATGTGTGGGCTTGTACTCAAGTACAAGAGGAGAAAAAAATAGAGTTTGCTAAAAGTTTTAATTGGTTTTGTAAATCTTTTAGATGAGCTTGGCCCAGCATCAAATAAGGTAGTTCAACAATGTAGTCCCCTGTTTACCACGAACTAGAGTAGACCGCAAATTTGGGTCAGTAAGTCTAAGTCTCTAGAAAATACACTTAAAAGTGTGGAAGTATATAATGTGTACAGGAAAAAAAAATCACAGGTTTTAATCAATAGATGCAGAATTTAAGATAATGTAATTACAAAAAGCAGTATGAAATCTTTGAAGTTTTTATACTTGTAATTTAATGAAGCAAAAATAAGTTCTTTTTTCTTACAAGTCTCTTCTAACATTTCTTGTCCTTGTAATATTTAATTCATATGTTTGTGCTGAAAATTTCAATGACTTTACCTTCAATTGTCTGTCCTCCTTCTACCCTTCAGATGAATGCAGAACTTGCAGTTATGAGCTTTCTCGTGAGATTTATCATAAAAAGTCTCCCAAAATCAAAAAGGCATTTCTTGTTTGGTAATTTTATCAGAAAAGCTGTGTAACTGCAAAAATAGAACTCTTCAACAGGGTCAGGCAAATAAACAGAATGCTTTGCTTTGAAATGACACATACTGAAGTTTAAAACCATTCTTGAAAAATCAGCTGTATACCAGCTGAATTTTCTGGAACTACAGTCAAGTCATAAAGGTACTCTTATTTTTACTCTTGTTATTATAAAAATGAAAGTCACAACTGAAACAGAAGTTTCATGGTGACATTAGTGTAAATGTAAATACAATGTCACATTAAAAGTTCTATTTCAAATAGACAGAGAAGGAAAAAAACCAAATTAGTTTGCTCATTTTATCAGTAGGAAATTGAGATAGCATTAGTCTAAGTGCATTATCTGGTCCTACAGAGGAAGCTTGCTTTAGAACCAGGAATTAAATTAAGACAGATCACCAACACTGGGACTTTGCCTTCCACACCAAAAAAAAAAAAAAGTAAAATAATATCTGTCTTCTGACATCATGAAAGACACAGGCAATATCAGAAATACAGACACAAAAAGTTTCAGCTTCTGTATAAAAAACACAAGTCGGAAGCATCTCAGAAATAATAAGGATCTTTCAGGTTCAGATCGGCATGGACAGAAAGCAATGCCTTTATCAGCATCCACAATAGGCAGAAATAGCATTGACATGAGCCACTGGACAGACCCATCTTGTTCCTTCTGTTTGGCTAGTCTGTCTTTGAAATCCAGCCATTCCTCACCCTCGTGGTACTATTACTACACTGAAAACTGTTTTTGTGGGCTTCTCACTCTGTCATGTTATTTGTCATGTCCGGAAACCTCTCATTTCACATTCAGTAATTTCTTATGTTCTGTTCCATCACCTAACCTTTAGGACATGGGCATGACCTGTCTGCATACCTTAACAACACCCAAGCCTCCTTGCATAATCTTTCTTCTCTTATACGTGTGTTATTCTAGATACAATCTGCCTTGTAATTTACACAGAATACCACAAGAACAACTACACTCTCTTTTAAACTTTCAAATTTTTAAAGTGCTCTATTTCTAGCATTTTCTAAGAAAAAATATAGCTCTATTCCTTACAATTACTGACATTTTTTAGAAAAAAATTAATTTTTCTGCTTTAAAAAAAAAGTTTAGATGAGAAGTTGTCAATCAGCTACATCTACCACTAAATCTCTATCATCATAAATAATTAACAAAATCTTTGTCAGGCTTTTAAGACTGATGGCTGTCACAGCCAGGCTTCAAGTAGCAGATAAAATTATACTTAATACTCTAATACTTTTCTTATCCCATGCCTCATCATATCACCTCTAACAACAATGTCCTTTTCCCTTGCTGATCTGTGAAACAAAGCTTATGAGAATGCATCCAGCTACCCCGGTTTTCTGCATGTGTATAGAAGCATTAGCATTTCAGTTTTGTGAGTTACACTGTAACTGTCTTACAGTGCTGAAAGAAATCTTGTTGAATTTGAAAGTGTAAGACTTACAGGTCCCGATTCAAAGAGTATAATACAGGTTGTCCAGCTGCCACATTGCAAAGCTGAGAAGTAAAAACCTTTTAAACTATTACTTTAATGAGGTTAAACTGGGAAACAGCTGATGTCAATGAAGGCTGATGTTCTGGCCATATTTTTGCTATTTTTAAGGAAGACACGCAAAAGGAGGTTGTAGGCAAAAAAAGACTGTAGGCAAAGGGGACCTGTCTTGAACACCTGTGATTGCCTTTTTTCTGTCACTAAAATGAATGTTAAGCTGGTGATTTTAAATGATTTAAGGTTGACAGTGTCAGGTCTAATAATAGCAAACCGAACAACATCTGGTGTGATGGAAATAAAATTATTTGGTGTAACTCTTAAAAACTCCCATATACAAGAAGGTAGCTTTTTTTGATCCTTCTGAAGGACATATTGAGCCATCATTTTTAATGAATAATATGACAAGATGGGATTTAGATTCTTCATAAACTCTTTGTTGCGTAACAAATCATGGTTTTTTTTCTTCAATAGGAAACTTATCATAAAGACAGGTATTATTCCTCCCCAGATATTCTCACTCTTTTAAGGAGATAATTATGGGTTTTCTTCTTAATATTATGGTTATTTCTGGTTTACTCCCTTTTCTGCTGCTTTCCTGAATGGTCAATGTTATGACCATATTAAAAAATTATGAAGATACACCTGGGAGAATCAGAAAAATTGAGTTTTTTCTGAAAGTCACAAACTCCCCTTCGGGAACTGCAAAGAACTCTAACTGTATGTGAGGGTGAAATGCTAAAATTCATTGGTAATGACAAGGGCATGCCTCACTGGGATTTTTTTCATATCACATATCATAACTACTTGCTCTAAGACCTGTTTCTAACCTCAATTCTTTTACTGTAAGTGTAATCTATACATAAAATATCCCTATTTTTTTTTAATATGGAATTCATGATGATAATCTGTCCATATTCTATATATGATCATGGAATGTCAATAAATCTAGAAAAAAAGCAAAATCGGAACAAATATGCATGTATATATAATATTCAAAACTTTTTTTATACAAAATTCTTACCATGTATGAATTCTTCCAAACACCCTATTTTTCTCCATAAGTAGAAGAAAAGTAGCAAAACATCATCTTAAAAGTTACTTTTTAATGGTATTTGAAACAGGACACAAAAATTTTAGGATATTCACCCATACATAAGCATTTTATTCATTGCTCAGACAGCATCTTAAAACAAAATGCTTTATCAAAGACAGTTTGGATTCTTTTCCTAACTCCTCCATTTCATCATATTGAGATTATTTTTGTTTGTTTGACTTGGTATGTGTGCGCGCGTGTGTGTGTGTGCATATGTATATTTAATTGAGAATGTAAAGACATTTGAGATGAATACAGAATCTGAGCCTGAAACAACACAGAAATACATTATTGTTTTGATTAAATAAAGCATTTATTGTGGTTCATAATATCTCTGACAGATCTTAAAGATTGCTTGAAATAATTTTTGTATTTTACACATACTACATTTAGCAAGCATAGCTAATTGACATAACTGAAGTACATGAATAACAATGTGGCTTAAAATGACAAAAGAAAAGGAAATTATGTTTATTTTTTATAAATGAATTATTAACCACTATGTATTATTTACCTTACACAAATTTAAACAATGTATAATACATGAGAATAAATTTACTATATTTGGAGCAAAATTAACTGAGCTGTCTCTTAGAACCTTTATTAATATTGCAAAACGAGTATTATACTACTGTATAATTGATTTTTGAAGACTAGTTTGCATACCTTTTCCTAAATCACATCACTTGAGCTAGAAAATATTACATATCATGTGCTAGGCTGATAATATAATGATAAAGGTGTCTTCTGAAGCATGAGACAAAGTCCCTTAAAATTCCAGGAAATCATGTTAACTTTGCACAAAATATGAAATTGTTATTTCTCTGTGAAAAACTCATGATAAATTACTTAAATCTTCTTAAAATAAAATATTTTCCCAGCTATCTATCTTCAAATGGTAATATGTTTATATGAGCTATGTATTCTAAGCACATTATATTAATAGAACGACAAGGAATTATTCTGCAGCTATATGAAATCCTTAAACAGGAAAACAATATTTCCACATATATTTGTCTTATAATGGCCAAACTGGAATTAATGAGCTATCTAATTTCCTTAAAGCACCTGTTGTGCTGTTGGAAATATATTTCATGTTTATATTATCTCAGGACATGTCAGTAGAAGTGTTATCATGTAGGAAAATATTAGACAATTTTTTTTATTTTATTTTGTAGTGAGCTGTCAAGTTTATACAACACACACACAAAAAAAAAAAAAAAAAAAAGAAAAATTGTCAAAGTCATATTTCCTAAAAGAAAAGTCTTTTGTTCAAAAAAGTTCTGTACTAGTTCAGCGCACCTTTCTTGCATACCTATGAAATGGGAAACTGAAATTAAAATATTTTGAGGGTGTTATAAAACTCTGATCTCCAAACAGCCTACAAGATATCTCACATCTTACCAACAATAAGATTCTTAAAGTCACTGTTATCACTTATGCTGTAAATGTTTTAATAAAAAATTATCATAAGGAAAATTGTCTTATAGATGGCTCAGTTTGAAAAATTAGTCATAACTAAACTAAGCTAGAGCTGAATTTTACTACATATTATGAACTCTACACTTTTAAAGTTTTACCATCATAACAAGATAAAAAAAAAGAGAGGTGTGGAAAATATTATGATTTTTTTAAAAAATGTGTTTATTTTTTGTTTCTTCTGCCATTTTCATTTTTATTTTTACTTCATTGTTGTTGTGGTCAGTATAGTCTGAAATTAAATTTGGTGAACTGAAACACGGCTTTAGTACAAAGTAAAGCAGACAGTATAACGGGGTTTAATTACTGTAAAACATTGCATGTTTATAACAGTGAGAGAAAGATTTGTAATCATATCTGGACATAAAGTTTTACTTTGGTGCATTCAGCCACACAGACATTTTCATAAAGTTGTCCAAATTGTCCTTTTCAGCATGAAGATGTAATTTGCCGTATTATTTTGAAGGAAAAAAAGTGGGTTCCAAAGATAGAAATTCAGAGAGAAGCACTGGTTTCTGTTCAAGAATTTAACTTTTCAGGAATGTTCTGACTAAATCGATGGAGAGGATAGAAAACATACTACTCGTATTAAATGTCTGACCAAGGATCACCCTGTGCTTCTATTAGAAAAACTGTTAAATATACGATCTGACTGAAATTTTGAGTTTGGTATCTTAATATGAAATTAAGTCCCCTTACGTACTTCACACCTTTTTGAATAGTATTTAGCAGAACTTTTGTGTTTTCAGACACAAATAGTATATAATACTTGATCAATACTGTATTCCATTCATAAATCAATCCTAATTTTCGATCCATCATGTGAACTAGTAATGTAGGTACTTCATAAGAAGCTTTCATATGACCTAGTAAAATAAAATTATATATTGTAAGCCTACCTGTTTCTTCCAATATTGTCACCATTCTTCAGAGTAGCAGTTCCTGAATATACTTTTAAATATGAGTCTAAAGTAAAGCACCTGAATTTTCAAAGACTTCTAAGAACAGTAGGTGTCCAACAAAATCAGTGTTCATAAACAGTATTTCAGATTTTTGTAGACGCACAAAGAACAGTCCAGAAAACCTCTCTCTTGAAATTTTAATCTAAGACATGAAAAAACCTGCTATACAAAATCTACAAAAACAACAAAAATATTTATCTGGAACACTTTCACAAAAAAAAAAAAAAAGGTATATTTACTAGCAATCTCTGTCTTGAATGAGGAAAATAAGAACATTGCTGGTTACTGTCACGAAATGGAGCCCACCCATCCCCTCCAGGATGATCCATGTTTATGTCTCAAACAATGGGCAGAACATTTTCTAAAGCAGAGGCCCCACCAGGAGTGCTTGGGCAGAGCACTCAGACAGGAACATTTCTGAAGAAGAGATGCCACTGATGCCACTACGTCTATGAACAGCTCGGGCAGAGCATGTTGGAAGAAAAGCTCTTTTGTGAAAGGACATTAGCGAATTGTTAATCTTTTGAGTGACACACACCTGCTGAGGTGGGGCATGGGTGCTGAGAGCTGGAGTCATCTCCCCGGTGGAGAACCAGCTGCCTCTCCCACAACGTTAACCTGGATGCAGGGCTGTTGCGCCCCCCAAAGGTCAACCCCGAAGGTGACCTGGATGCTGGGACCACCCACGAGGGGCAGTCCTGGATCAAACTGTATAGAAGGTGAAGCCCAAACCGTACTCCCTGTCGACCTGTCACCACCCCACACAACAAGTTTGTGCCTGAAAGGAAGATTTCTGCCTGAAGAGAAGACACATGCTGGAACGAGGGATTGGTGATGTTCTCTATGTCTCTCTGTCTGTGTGTCTCTCTTTCTGCCCCTCATTCTTACTTTTCAACTCTTTCCTACTCTGTCTTCTGTCTGAATTTTACCTCCAAATAATGATTGAGAGTTATTCGGTGCTTGATTAATTGATACATGATGTTTGGTGATAATTGCTGACTGTGATTTGGTGCTTGACTCTGAGAAGTTAATTTGTGATGTTTTTGCAGTTGCTGAGTGCTCCTTTTCAGGGAATCACAAAAAAACCTCTCTCTACCATCCACTATAGTGGGGCAAGACAGTTACTTCCATATTTCTTCCCTAAAACTTAGTGACAGAAGCTGTGATGAGGTTAAGGCTGTTGGAAGTTTAAAGAATTTCTTAGAAAAGTAATGGTAGATGTTTGTATTATCTTTGAGAGAGATTATGAGAACTAAGTGATTGCATGGATGTTTCTATAAAAGTAAGGAAGGACGTGAACACCTCTCTCTGAATAATTTCTGTAGCAGATGACAATAACCCATCTTTCTTTTATCCATCCTTTAATATTTAAAAATGGGAAGGAATCAATTACTAGAAAGTAACTGGTTACTGAAAATGAGATAATAAACTTTCTTCTCATTACGGGAGGCAAAATTTTTTTCATTGTCAATGAAAGCTGTTGATCACTTTAAAAAGCATTCTTCTTTAGTCTAAATACACATCTAAATCTATATAAATAAATGTTAAGAATGCATTTTAGTACACTCTCACACATTCCAGTTTGAATACTCACTTACTACATTTACATGTGTCCTCCTGGTGTATGAATGGGTATTTACAGGTCAGTGAGAGGAAGTTGATAGTTTCAGAGTAGTTTCCATGTGAAAATTCCTTTTGCTCTGAGGAAAACAGATTATTTGGATTTCTGTTGCTTTGGTCCCAGGGCACCATTTGGAGCAAAATGTGTCTCATTTATCACATCAGACTATCCCATAGAGATAGCTCAGCCAGGAATGGAGGAGACACTAGAGGTTAATTCTTTAACAATGACAAAAAATAACTTGTGTTTTCCTCAGATATGCCAGCTCTAACTAAGGCCAACTGAATGCAACTTTTCATGGCCATTGAGAGATGTGGACATAATGGACAATGAAGAAAAAAGATTTCTAGACTCTAATGCTAGTTCTTGTATTTTACCTCCCAGTATTCCTTTCAGTGAATACTATCAAACAGCACAATTAATTTTTTGTCACAGTATCTGGTGCAACGCGTGTCAGTTATGGAATGGAAACACAGTTTCAAAGGTTGGCCAAAGGTTGGTCTCGGTTGCCAGACAGTTAAAGCTCAGTGCTTTTCCTTTAGATTTAAAGTATTAGGGCTTTTAGTGTTCAGTATTTTAATCAGTTGAAGATCTTCAGTGAGTGGACATATTAAAACCTCTGTTGTCTGCTGGGAAATGATTAAAGCCCTATGACTTCTGCACCTCCTCTAGTTATCTCAAATGTCACAGTGATTGATGGCAAAACATCTTTTCTTCTGTAATGTTTCAGATTTTGTTGCTTGCCTTGAAGAGCATAACATAGCCACAGCAAAATGTGAAATGGCAGACAAATAATTTCTCTTGTTTTCTCTCCTAAGTTGCAACTAGAATACCCAGGATACACTTCTTCACCTGCCTCAAGATTGTTATTTTATAACATTCTGGTGGCTGACACCAGACAAGTGCAACATATAATAGAAAAATTGCAGGAAATAGCTGCATTCCTCCTGGAAACACAAGGTGTTTTGTTGCCTGAATAGTATAGCAGTGAGTTTTTTAGTCAGTTTTCTGTGAACTTCACCAAAAAATAAGTTCAAAACAACAAAACAAATAAAAACCCAAACAAACCAGAAAAAGTATTCAACCTTTTTTCCTTCCAAAACTTCTAATTCTAGAACATTGATTTATCTGAAACATTCTTGTCTACAAGTAAAAGAGGGTTGATTTTTTTTTTCTTTTTTCCAGATCTGAGGTAGCACTGTGACACTCTCTTGCTTTAAAACAGACATAGGTGCCCAAGGGCCAGCTGTTAAACATCTAGGTTTGGAGTAGACAGACAATTAACAAGAACTGCCAGATATGACAAACTTTATTTTCTCAAAATTTTTGTTAGCCAGGTACCCACCAAGCCCCTCTGTCAGTCCCCCTTCAGCAAAATAAAGGGGGAAGAATAAGATAAAAACCTCATGGGTCAAGACAAAACCAGTTTAATTAAACCAAAGGCCAAGGCCATGCACAGAAACAAAAGGTAAACAAAGATGTCATTCTCTACTTCCCCTCAGTAAGTGATGTCCAGACACTTCCTGGGAAAGCAGATCTTCAGTATGTGCAGCAGCTGCTCCTGGAGACAAACACAGTAACAAATGTCCTCCTCCTCCTCCCTCCCCTTGGCTTTTATGGCTGAGCTGATGTCACATGGTATGGAACAGCCAATCCGGGTCAGCTGTCCCAGCTCCGCCCCCTCCTAAGATGTGTTACACACCCCCTGCTGGCTGCCAGTGTGACACTCAGCACTGTGAGGGCTGCTGTGGGGATGCTGACTCCATCTCAGCCAGACCCAATACAATAGACAAGAATCTTTTAGACTGAAAAAGACATGACTGTAAAGTGACATGTTTATAATATCATGTGTTGTGCAAATAAAGATGAATATAAAACAATTTTTCCTTGTTTCTTCAAATTAAAGAATAAAGTGACAAAAATATACTAGCAGGTGTCATGTTGAAAACATACAAAGAAAGACATGCATAGTTTAACTGTTGAACTTTGTCATATGATATAAAGACTATGCATGAAAAAAAATTAGACAAAATAGCACAAAATGTCCACCAAGCCTTATTAAACATATCAGTACAAATTCTGACATCTACATTTGCATTAGCTGGAATACCTTTACAATCAGAAAGAGGAAACAGAGATCTTCAGCACATAAATTATTTCATTCTAAAATAGTGTCAGGATTCTGAGTGAGACCACATGTTTCAGTGGCCCCAACCAGCCTCACCTGAAATTAACACCCTTGCACACACACACGCACACACTCTGACCCTGTACCCAGGAACATCCAGCCCCTACTTGAGCCCTTATGTAGCCCTGCCTTTTGCAGATTCTGACTTGGTTAGATTTTTCTAAATGAATATCAAACCTGACCTGTTACCTTGTATTTTTGTGATGATTACTGAACTGCCAATAGGACCAACAACTATCACCATCCCGCTACATTTATGCTACGCAGAGGCTGTGGGACCATGCTCAGCTGGGGAAGGCACTGCCATTCCTCTGTTGGTTTCACCCTTGACTCCCACCTCACCTTTGTTTGTGAAGAGCCCTGCTCTTGCTGCTCCCCAACAAAAGGCTGAAATAGATCAGAATAAATCCTTAGGATTGTCTGTTTTTCTAGATTTAGATTATGACACTATATATTGGGAAAATGTAACTTTTTGTTTGACCTCTTCAAACACATTTCTGTGGAAATCCAGTGATGCTCCCTGCCAGAGACAGGCAAAGTATCAGTCTAAACAGACTCTTGGTCTGAACTGGAACATTCTTGTGCTCTTAAGTAACCAGACTCCTTGACAGAGTTGTTTGGGATGCCTTCTTCAGCCATGTCTACCTGTAGCATCATTTTGACTTTGTTAATATGAGAACTGACATAAGATTTGAAAAACTGCTTCTAGACAGACACAACTCACTGTGCATGTTGAACAAAATATGCTTGCACACCTGTAAAATCTTTTTGAATCCTGTAATTTCCCTGCAAAAAGTATAAGGATATATTGGTCTTGATTGCATTTGCTCTGTTTTCTGCTATGAAGAAATGGTAGGGCCCCTATTTTTTTTTTTTCAGTAACACTGTAAGCTACCAAATAGTCTGTTCACTGAAATTTCTACTCCTTTTTCTGATCTATCCAGTAATTGTACTTTCTGTTATCAATCAATGACATAAGGTTAACTATCAGGAAAAATTGTCCTTGTAAAACAGATACAATTCTATGAAACAAAATACTAAGTGATAAGATGCAGGCAACCTTCAGCTGAGTGAGAGAATACAAAGTATAGATAGGGTGTCAGTCTTTCTAAAGAAATAAACAAAATCTCATGTCTTAAACTGATGGCATAAAAGACCTTGTATAACAGTGAAACAAAGTTCTCTATGTAAAACTAAAAGTTAGTTATAGACTTTGTGTCAATCAGACCATTTCTCGTAGCTGACAGTTCCTAAAGGAATCAGAGGGGAAAAAAAAAAGTCTAGTATCACAGACTGAGGTGCTAAAAGCAAAATGTTTCCCTTCAGATTGTTCTATCTCAATAGACTTCTGATAGGCTTGACTGATCCCTCTGAACACCTGAGTTTGACTTGGTCCCCTAGTAACATTGAAAAATCCTTTGATTCGTATTATATTACTTTACTTGCAATACTCATGCTATTGAACAAACACATCTACAGATTCATTATAAGCAATGGCCTGAAAAAAAGGATTAATTATATGAACAAAAAAAACATATATTGTGTTGAGAAAAAAATCCTTGTATAGTTAAGGGACATAAATGCATTTTGGATAAGCTTCTGCTGGCTAGAAAAATGCTGAAATTAGAGCTGAAATCCATATTTCTGTGGATAGAGAGTTCATGTTCCCAGATTTAATGAACATTTTTGCAGGATTTTATTTACAACTTGTTGAGTATGAAAATAAAGTATCAGGTTATAAATGGGACCGTGAGGTAGCCCAGTAGTTTAGGAAATACTATTTCGTGGGTATTGCTAAAACTATATTCCCTTGATTATCCAGGAATATGGAAATATTCGTATAATACTAACTAGTTATTTCATTATTCTTAGTCTCACTAAGTTTTAAAAGGCATTTGGGTACGCTTTCTTTCTAATAATCACAAGATATGTTGATATAGTGTAACTGTCTGCAGAATGGAAATAATCTTGCAAGAATACATTTGTCTCCATAGCCTAAGAAAGTGTATGGCTGATGTATTTCTCACCTATGTGGGTATTCATTAGGACAAAAAAAATTAGTTAACTATTAAGATGAGTATCGTAATGGAGATACAATTAATAATGTGGTCTTTCTTCCTTAAAATGTATGCTTTCTTGATTCCTACTGGATTTTTTGCATATTTAATTTTGACACAGTCTTCCACATAACCACTTTTCAGGGACAGAAACCCTTTTTTTTGTGTCCTTTGAATAA
>NW_010103487.1:0-2843 GCF_000699245.1 Pterocles gutturalis | reverse complement strand
AAATATCCTGTATCTCTCTTTGTATTCCTTAGAAGTCAAAAGGCTTTGCTTTATTTTTATTTATTTATTTAATAGTAATAATTTAAATACTTATATAATTATATGTATTGATCTTAGGTTTGCATCACATCAAAAGAAGAGATTTTGAAAAGACACAAAATTCTAATAAAAACAAGCAAACAAATAAAAAACCAAACTCATGGCATACAGAATATGTTTCAATCTTTATTTCTCATGAGTATTTTGTGCTTCTCTAGATTATTCAATCTGTTTTCTAATGTTCTTATGCCATTTTTTTCTTGGAGAGGTTTTGTTAATACTATTAATTTTCTTCATACAATTGAAATAACATCTCAACATCTAAGTTTTCACTTAGTTACTATGGAAACCTTTCTTTCTCAGCCCGTCCATGAAGATAATACGAAGGAAACTAGCCCTTGAAAATGTTTTCACTGAAAAATTCTGACTTTTTCTGGTTCAGACTGTTTGTTATTGAAGCTGGAGTAAACACTTTGCTGAAGTCAAACACCAGTCCATCCTTTCCATTCTAGGACCATTCCTCCACTACAAAAAGTTTCCTAAGTTTTATTTCTGTATGTAAAATTTTCTCAAAGGTAATTAATGAGTTTTTTTCTTTACAATCCCTCTTCAAGTACAGCTAGAGTCTGAGGGTCTTGTTCATAATTTTTAAATTGGATTGTAATAAACTGAGATATGCAAGCCTATCACCCTGAATTTCATAATGTAAATAATGGACTTTTATACTTAATGAAAAACTTTTTAGTTAAATATATTGCACCCTCTACACCTCCTATAGCATTCTTGTAGAAATTGTTCAGAAAATTTCCTGCATATCTTCTGTGCCATATAATAGATAAGAATTTTGCTATTTGTTTCAGCAGAGACAAATTTTCATCCATGTTGCTTTGCTAATGCCATGTTCAAACTCCCCCACTGGCACAATGGAGGCGAGGGGTCTGATAATGTGGAGAAATGTAAACTTCCAACAGCATGGACCAGCAGGAGGAAGAGGCGTCTCCTGAAGCCTGAGGTGCCCTTGCAGAATGGCTTCACTACTCTGCAGACTGAAGAGGAAAGAGTCATCACATCAGGAGAGGTGCTGGAGCTGAGTAAAGCAGCCCGATCTGCTCCCCATATAACAACCAGCACAACTAAAAAAAGGCAACAGGTGATAGAAAAAGGTGACTATTGAATTATTTGTATTGAAAGGGAGCTTAAAGATCATCTAGTTCCAACCCCCCTGCCATGTGCAGGGACACCTTCCACTAGACCAGGTTGCTCAAAGCCTCATCCAGCCTGGCCTTGAACACCTCCAGGGATGGGGCATCCACAGCTTCCCTGGGCAACCTGTTCCAGTGCCTCACCACCCTCACAGTGAAATTTTCTTCCTAATATCCAATTTAAATCTACCCTCTTTCAGTTTAAAACCATTACCCCTTGTCCTATCACTACACTCTCTGACAAAGACTGCCTCCCCTTCTCTTCTGTATTTACTTCATTCTGTGTTTTTACTTTGCTTGTAGCTAACCAAAGTTAGCATTATTTTTGATGTAATGGAAATTTCCAATATAAGAACTGAGAATTTCTGCTTGCCTGCAAGCCACTTTCCAAAAGCAGCCCATGTATCTGAGGTTCATGACAATTCAGAATATTTTTTGTACATAAATCTGGTAAAAACTAGCTTAATCATACACACTGAAGTTCCCTCAAAATAGCAGAAATGTGCACTGAACTCCCTAAACTCATGAATTATGTCAAACACATGCACAAATGATCTAGTATTGGAACTGTTTGACTTGACACTGAGACTGCTTGTAGAGCAAAGAAATCTATGCTTTCCAAATGAGAAACAATGAAATACATTACATAGAAAATATATTTAACAAAAGACCCCACATTTTACTAATAAAACGTAATTGTTCTCAGCAGTATCTTTTTTTTTTTTTCATCCATCTGATATAATAAAGACAGGAATAATGACAGATGTGTGGGATGGCAATGAAGCATGATTCAAATGAGAAACCAATACAAACCAAGACACATTTGAAGAGAGGAACACTAATCTCAAATACCGGTTAAAGTGACTACATAGCATATTATTCCTTCAACACTGAAGGTTACAGTGTCTACTTGTGTTTGCACAGCAGAATTCTAATGAGCAGTGAAAATGACAACACATTGTGAACCTACAGCACTGAACCATTGATTTATAAAGGCAATAAAACACACACAAAATGCTATTGTTTACTAATTTCTTTTTTTATGGTTGCCAACAAATTCAGAACTTGGTGCAAGTGAACATGATATTTCTTCCATTAGAGGAGTAAAGTCCAACTGATGTCTCACAGGACTTCCTGACCTGAGGGAAGAAGTTGTTATCTCAGTTAATTGAATTCTTTGGTGGGAATCCAACTAATTAGTCTTCTATTTCCTCAGCAAAAGGAAAACAGCTTTCCTATCAGTGGATGAGAAATAGGGGGCAATGGAGGTGAGAGAATGGGACACAATAAAGCAGTAGGGCAATCTGTAATTCTTCAACTTTCTCTCAGAAACCAAACCAATCCAAACAAAAACCACACTAAAAAAAAAAACCCTCCTGAATAATCTGAGTAGTCCACGTTTATTGAAAATTGCAGATTGGTTTAATGATCAAACACAGGACTGCAAATGATAATGTATACAAAACTATAAATTTGGTTCAGACATGTAAATAGAACTGATAACCTAGCAAGGACATTGCACACAACTGGAAAGTTAGACTCCTGCCTGGATAACTGGGGTGGCTCTTTGTGTTATCATAGAATCATAGAATAGAATCATAG
>NW_010103486.1:340-1434 GCF_000699245.1 Pterocles gutturalis | reverse complement strand
AAATGAGCAGTCAGCATGAAGAAAAGCTAGAGAACCCCGTTTATTTCTTCATAAAAGAGAATACAGAACCTGTACATACATACAATTGTTAGTAATATGAATCAAATACACGTGCTACCACCATCACAATATCTTTCTATGCCCACTGGCTTCAAATGCATCCTTATGCAGCCAAAACTGAGAGCAGGCTGGAGAGACTGGCTGGATGTGCATGAGAGACTAAGGGTCTGTATCAGCAGTGGTTTCAGCAATTGGAAAGAGGAGACAGTTCCTGAAAAGACACAACTAAAAGCTGGAAATGTGAATTTCTGCACTCTGAATAATTGTTTGTTAAAGTCTCTCTCTTCACACAATAGACCTTGCTCCTGACCGAACTGCACAGTCACTCTGGATAGAATTTTCTTTTTTTTTTTTTGGTTAAAACTAAAGATCGAAGTAGAGAACAAATCTAGTCCCTTTTCATTTAAGCATTGAAAGTGGAGTCAGAAAGGCTGACAAGCCCAGAGATAACATCAATAAATCCCTTCTCATGCTAGAACACGTCACTATACTGGAGGAGAGAAGGGTGCATGTTTCAGGAATGGCCTCCCTGAATCGAAATAATCCTCACTGTTGCACAACCAGAACGGAGCACCCGTTCCAACTCGTTATCAGATGTGAAAGAAGAGATTGAGATGACCAGGGCTGAAGAGAAGAAGCTTTCTGTTTTTTAAGGCAGACTGAGAGGCATAATGCATTTTCTTTATTCTCCGGCACAGGCATCTCAAAGACACATAGATTCAAGGATCCTGAATCTGAAGACTGAATATCCAATCCATCTAAATCAACTCAATACTGGGAATGCCTGACTGGGAGCAGGGGTTCCTCTGGAAGATTTCTGCTGAGTTGTGACAGCTCAGGAATCCTCTCTTAGAGGAAGAGATCAGAACATTTGACTCGTCAGCATTCATCTGTCATAGGCAGAAATCTCCCCGTATGTCAAATGAAAGATGCTCAAGCCATGCTAGTTGAAAAGAGACGATGGTGAGACTAGAGAAAAGTCTCAAACTCTTGTTATGTTTCACATGTCATTTCTCTTCAGGAGCGGAACAACT
>NW_010103486.1:0-220 GCF_000699245.1 Pterocles gutturalis | reverse complement strand
TGCTGAAACTGCCAACAATTATGCCAAATACAGCAATGGTTTTGCACTACGGTCAAATGTCTTCCAGACTGAAATGAAGTCTTGTACCGCAGGGAACTAAACAGAAAAGAGTAATGCTAAATAACTGTCGTGTCCAGAGTGCACACACACGCATTAACACGCAGATGCATAACAGTTATAGAAAGTGCTACAAAAAGAAAAAAAAAATTACCTTCACTAA
>NW_010103485.1:17611-25523 GCF_000699245.1 Pterocles gutturalis | reverse complement strand
GAGGCCTTAGGTTTCCTAGTTGCCTCCCTGTACCCTCTGACAACATTCTTGTATTCCTCCCAAGTGGCCAGCCCCTCCTTCCATGATCTGTAGACTCTCCTCTTGCACTTGAGTTTGCCCAGCAGATCCCTGTTTAACCATGCAGGTCTCCTGGCACCCTTTCTCGACTTCCTACCCGTTGGGATGCTCCAATCTTGAGCTTGGAAGAAGCAGTCCATGTGTAAAAGATGCCAAAATTCCCATTTTCCCTCTCAGAAGCTTTTCACAGCTCTGTTGATTCTGTTCAGTGTTATTTTTAACTGGCTTTATATGTAACGTAAAAAACTTTTTCTCCTTGTCCAACTGTTCAAAGCTGAATCTAACATGCAATAGGAAGTTCATGTTTCCAGAGCTCTTGTTCCATTGATGAACATCTGTGCTTGGTAAGAAGAAGCCAGGACCTTGCCATGACTCTCCTGGTGCTGCAGGTGAACATGCTAGGGGTGACTAGGGAGCCAGCAACTTGTTTCCCTCTCTGACTTTTCAGGGTGCTAGAGAGAGGGGCACATAAAATCTCTCAGTATCTCACCAGTGGTCTCTGACAATGCAGTATACAAATTATCTGATGCACGTAATGAGGAAGGTAAGATTTAATTTTATGTAAATTTAATTTGTAAACAATTGTCTTAATCTTTTATTTGAAGAGGTAAGAGAAGTGGATGGTGTATATCTTTCATGCAGACACTTCTTGCTTCCTGCTGGAGGCAAGTGTCTGTTGCCTGGCGTTGGTATAGTGCTGTTTGTGTCAGCTGGATACAGAGCTATGGCCATCCCTAGATAATAACTGGTGGTATGGAGGACCTGAGAGCTTTATGATGTGGGTGCAAACTTGACATGCAAGAACATAGTGAGTTTGAACATCTGTGTAGACATACCTATTAGCAGTCTCTCATCACCAAAATGAACGCAGGCATTTATACTTCATTCCACTACTGTTGGTTGGTTGAGTGTGTATGAGAAAGCGAGGGATAGTACACCTGGAAAGAAACAACTCAGCTGGAGGGTGCAGGAACCACAAGAACAAAGGTCCACGGAGATGTGAATTTACAGGCAGGAATATGAACTTCTGCTTACACAGGCAAACATGGTCATGGGTCTTGTCCAAAAGAAGGGAAGTGGCAAGGCAAGGATTTTCTGGGAAGTGTTGAAGGCACTTTAGTTGTGCTTCTACAGCTCATTTTGGCGGGGATGGTACTGGTGGTGCTTGCAAGGGATGTAGAAGTACTTGTGGCATTTATCACAATGGGATTAAACCAAATGCTGGTTCATCTGTGCCTTGGGGGGCAGCGGGGAGAGCTCTAACTCCGGGCAGGTTACATCAGGGAAGGCAGTCACTTGTGTACACGATATTTTGAGTCATGGCAAAGATGCAGCCAGGTAGGCAGGAGAAGGAAACATAAGAGCCACAGTTCATCTGTGTATATGGTGATTGAATGAGAGGGAGGGATTCATTCTTTTATTAATGTACCTACACTGGTGCTTGGTGATACCATCTGCTTCTGAGCACCTTCCTCATTATAAACCACAGCTACCTCTACAGTAAAAAATAGGAAATGGTCTGAAAACACATTTTTTACACTGTTACATTTTGTAACGTAGATAAAACTGTAGTAGGTGCACGCACATATTCCAAATGAGCAGTGGAGAGTAGATTTTTAAGAGGTTAAATAGATTTTGAGATAAATAGGTTATGCAGTATTTGATCGTGTATTTTCTAGTCTTGCTGAATGTCTGCTTCTGTGCCTTGTGATGTGAATGCTATTTCCTGCAAATGCAAAATTTTGTCACAGTTTTCTGCTATCTATAGGAATGCAAAATGAGCTCTAAATAAATGGAAACTTTCTATTACCTACATAGACTAAAAAGCAGATGTCAGTCTTTAGTTAGTGGAGGTGAACAGCCAAATAAAGTTCAGCCAATTTTATTGGGAAATGAGGAAAATCAAGTAGCATATTTTCCAGCATTAAATTGCCTTGCTTGTCCAGCATGCTACTGGTATTAAAAATATAGATTTGTTATAGATACCAGTAAAATATTTCCTCTTGTAGAGGGAAAAGAATTGTGAGGGAATCTGCAAAATAATTTACATTCTGTATTCCCAAGGTCTTTCCAAGGTATTTTTTTAAAAAACCAAAAGCAAATACACTTCTGTTTGTTTTTATGTCAGAAGCAAATACCTGCAATTGGTCAAATAACTCGGAGAGAGCTTGCTTTGTGGAAAGGGGTTTTCATGAGACTATTAACAATGACTTAAGAGTGGAAAGGGGTTTTCACGAGATTCTTAACCTACCTATTGCTGGTTTATGAAAGGTGTGGCTATTACATCAGTTGAATAACTTGTCCTACAGAGCTTTTAGTTGAGGGACTGTTTTGATTGCAGTACTTCAAATAACTCAAGAGTATCAAGTATGGGTTTGGTTGAGCCTTCTTGCCCAAGCAGAGGCACGACCTTCTATGTTCCTGATAAATCTTTCAGCTCAGCTGAGCTCTTTATGAATTATCTGAAATGGCTTAAGTGTACTTCTGGATCCTACCTTACAAAGCAGGAGCCTCCCCTGAAACCAGGCAGGTTTCCTTGAGGGCATTCTCCTTGCATGCTCTGACCTCCCTGATGGGTAGTTTCACACAACGTGACGGAAGTGCTGCTGCCATCCACTCCAGTATCACCCAGGATTTGCCTGAAACTAGGCTTAAATCATTGGAGAAACCCTACTTGTGTCTCTGGAAAAGACTTTTTTTTTGAGGAAATACACATGGTGCTCCGTGCATCTCCACATGGAGGACTAACCTGTCTTGGTGGTCACAGTCGTGGTATTTTTACCTGTTGTGATATCAGTGCCTTGAAGGTACACTGGTACCACCAGACAGGCCAATGCTGCTAAACTTTTTGGACAAGGGATCAGTGCTGTTTTGGAGGAACCAACCCCTACAGCACTCTGCCCCTCTGCTCTCCCAGTGGGGTGGGACTGTCCTCAGCAGCCCAGCGCTGCAGCTAGGGTCACAGATGGGATGGGGTGGGCATTTTGGGATATAATTTTGCTTTCTGCTGAAAAACAGTTTTGTTTGAAACAAATATTTCTCAGGAGCAAGCTGATTTCATTAAAAAAAAATTCAGTTATACAACTTCAGAATGAATTGAGGTGAAATTAGGCTGTTCGTATCTTTTCATCTAGTGGTTTCTGTTTTCTTGCAAGTTTGAGTTTTTATGTACTGTTAGCATGAAACTTCTTGTTTCAGTGAAACATAGTTTCAGCATTTTTGTTTCACTAGTTTAACTTTGTGATATTCGGGTTCCGGCTTGACGTTAGAGAATTTAATGGAATGGAAGCTCCATTTCTTGTCCTATCATAATCCCAGGCTTTTTAAGATCACTAGGTGTGTTCCTGTGATCTTCGGCTTTTAATGATTACCTGTAAGACATCTAAGCCATTACGATATCCATAAACTTTGTAAAGAATTTCTAATAGGAAGAAAAATAAATATATTTTTACTGCTAGTTCAGTAATATTCTCTGTTGAAGGTCTGTTTTCTAGTAATGTGGAAATAGAGCAAGACCATAACTTTCCTAGCAGAGGTGGCTGCATTGGAAGGGATTCTGGGAGGCAGTTTCTTGCTGTTGCTTAATACCATTAAGTTTGAGCTTGTAAGGTGTATCTCCTTGGACAGGGAATGCAAGGTGGGCAAAGAAGTAATATTTTCTGTATTCCGAATATAACATGTATCTGTCCAAGAGGCTTTTGATTCAGCCCATATTGATTATTTAAGAGCATGCAGCCTTTCAGGAAAATTCAGTTTTAAGAAGAAAACTAATCCACATCAGAAAATACAACATTAAAGCTGTGTGTATAAGAAATACAAGTCTTTGAGGAAGAATATAGGGAAAATACACCCCGCAGCCTTTCCTGAGCCATAGAGAAATGCAACTTGAGCCTCTTTTCTTTTTCTGCATGTCGGACGCCACCAGTATGGAGCACAGAATGTTAAACTGAGAATTGGCTATTTGTATATATCAGCAGATAGTGAATGTTAAGGCATTTAACTATTATGTTTATTTTTCTCAGTTTTTATTTCGCATCCATTTACCTGTTTTGCTTCTGTTTTTATAGGAGGTCCTGCTGTAATGTGGGTAAAGTTGCTCACACAGACACAATCTCTAGAGATATTTTATTTTACAATAGCAAAACTGTTTTTTATTCAAAGTGAATCAACTTGTACTTGATTCTACCTTTCTATATGTATTACTTTGGAAAGTTTATTAGTGCACATTTTGTTGTTAGCAATGTAACCAAAACTAAAGGGCCTTAGCAAATCCTTCTAAACTCGTATTTGTTTATGGATAGACTAGCTCACTTTTGTCTTTTCTCTATTCCATCAATTCTGAAAGCAATGTGATTTTTAAACTGGATTTTAACAGGGAGGAGGGGGCAAAATCTTGGGTTTTTTGGAGGTGCCTTGCAAACTTAGCTGTAAAGCTACCGCGAATAAAATACTAGAAGAGGGAGGTGAGAAGAGACTCTTCCTTCACTCCGTTTCTTTGGACTTTGTCTTGAAAAGTGTTGGAGTGGGCTTTCCAAGGTGCCTTGAGAGCAGCAACCATGGGCTTTGGCAGAGACGGAGACTCGAGTAGTGTTTGCATGGTCTGGCCCCGATACAGAGTGAAAGTGGTGGTGACAACCTGAAGGGCAGCACTGGGAGCTGGGACTTGCAGTAGAGGCTCAGTAGCTTTGTATTGAATGAGGAAAACAAAAAGACAGTTGTTTAATTTGCAAAGCATTCAAATCATCCAATTGCTCTTGGGAAGGCTGTTTCCTTGGAAGGCGCTGAGCAGCAGCAGTCTGTGTGCGGAGATGGTTCCCCTCTTGAAGGCAATTAGAGACAGGGGAGGGGAGCTCCTATGCCAGAATTCAGATTTGACTGTCTCTTCAAAGGCTTTCCGTCACACTTGCTTCTGTGTGCAGAGGACAGTTGACTTTCTTTTAAACTCAGTAGTCATAGTGCTTCAGATACCTGTCTAAAGACCTCAGTGTTTACAGTTGGTAATCCCACGGTACTCAAACAGGATTTATTTGTGATACATCGAGCCAAATCAAATATAGGACTGGTAAATCACACATGATAATAACCTTATCTCCGGTTGGTCAGGCTGTCAGTTATCAGACCACTGCCCATGCCCAGTGCCTTTTTGGGTGACATTCAACTCAGGTAGGTCCTGTAGCAAATGATGCATTGGATGCAGGGTAGCTATCCCAGCTGCTGTTGCTGCATTGATGCTTCTGTTGCCACCATGAGCAGCTGTGAAGAAACAGCAGAAAGGTGATGGCAGAGGAAAAAAGCTTACCATAAAACTGAGCCAGAAATATGAGGTTAAAATGCCTACTCAAGAAGGTTTGTATCAGCTTTGCTGTTGTTCAGCGTCAGCTTTTTTTTGTATTTATAATAAAACCTTGTCTTTGAATTTAAGTATTTCTTCCCAGTGAAAAGATCTCATTGTGGGTTTTTTGTTTTCATTAATCCAAAATCCAAATTATTAACAGTATAATTACAAGGAAATAATTTCTAATGGAAATACTTATTATAAAATATATTGTATTTACCAGTATTTTCTTATGTCCTCAGCCTTACCTCAGTGCCTACAGTAGGAGTAGCGAAATCTGTTTCACCCAGACTCTTTCTGGCTCAGCCTAAAGCACAGTTGCTCAAGCTTTTGATTTTTTCCACATGATAAAGGCAGAAACTTTGTCCCATAGAAAAGGTTTTCTAATGCTGGATGGAAAGATCTTCTAACACTTTGAATGGATGTTATCCCCAGTAAGATAAACCTTCTATCTAAAATATTTTCCAGCTCATATTTTCCTCTGATGGAAAGATACCGAGTGATTCTTTCCACGTGTTTGGGTAACAGGGTGAGAAATAGTGTTGCTAGAAACTCTTCAGGATCTTGAAATACAAAGGCTTTATTATGGGGTTGGGTTGGGGTTTTTTTTTTTAACGTCTTCGGATGAAAAGTGTGGGTCAGAAAGAGTCTGCGAGGTTACATACATCAACACCTCGCCAAGACATCAAGCACATGGAATTCTATATTGCAGTGATTATGCTTTAAAGAATGCCCGAAAGAATTCTCCTCAGCTACCCAAACAAGTGCACGTACATCAGGTGGTCACAGGTCTTCAGAAAACAAACAAAAAAGTCTAACCAAAAAACCCCTTATTGGAGTTGGCCTATTTCCTGTAATTTTCTAACTAGCATAAAGTAGCCAAAATCTGTGGTCTAGACTGGTTTGTTCTGCAGATTTTTTTTTTTTCTTGAGGATTTACAAACCACAGAGAGTTGGAACGGATCAGTATAAATATTTGCTCATGCACCTACTGATTAGAGCTTTCAAAGTCCCCAATCTTGTTACAACACCCATGTGAGCATTAGCATTCACATAGGGTAGGTAAATACAAGGGGTTTCCTCTCTACGCGCTTCTCCCCCCCCCTCAATTTCAGTTTAATGGAGACAACACGTTAAATGTAGTGTGTTTTTCTTTTGGTATCCCGCAGTGTTTTCTGCCTGACAGTTCTCTGAGAGACTGGTATTGTACCAGAGAGCATGTTTTGTAGAATCCTTTTTATCCCCCTCCTTTAATATCAAGCATATTATTACTCATCTTGGAGCGTTTCATCACGGCTGTTTCAGAGTTGGAGATTTCTCCAAGTACGATAGCAGCTGCAGCTAATAACATCATTTAGACAACATTTAGGTTCTTCTTCTCCTGTTTCGACTGGAGGAAGTTCTTTACTAGGACATGCTGTCTAATTAATTGTCCTTTTTCTGCATGCAAACATTATGTAAAACTTTAGCCTTACTGTCTCTATGTGAGAATGGCAGTAAAAGCGTTCACTCATGTGAGCTACAACTCCACTTGTTAGGGTGGTTTAGTGTGCAGGGGTAAAAATGATCTAGTAAATGTCCATTAAAAAGTGTCGTCAGATCACCCTACTCTCTATATGTTTGTAATGCGTGCACTGAGGCTGATTTTCTAGTGGTTGATGGTTTTCTTATTAAAACATGAACACAAAATGACAAGATATGGCAGCCCTCTCCCTGGAGTCTTGCTAACACTGTCAAATCTATAGCATTACCATCCTGCAGTAACTTTAAAAAGAAAAAAAGATTTTAAAAGACATTGAAAAAAAAAAAAGCTATTTTTTTGTAACTGATGTGCTCACCACTGAGTCATAAACTAAAATCTGTGTCTGGGCAATTCAACTGTTGACAGCATTAAAAACATTTCAGGCATGACAAAAGATAAAAGCCGTATTTTAAGATCAAAATTTAAAATCAGTTGTGGGTATTTATTTCAATCGATTTCTCTTTATATATTTATCTTTACTAAAAGTTGGAAGAGTCTTTATGTTTTTCTCCAAGGATGGCATGTAACCAGTCAAGGCAAGAGAGGAGGGCATTACTAAGAGAGAAGGAGCAGAAAAATAAAATCAGTGATGACAAGGCTGGATTGGGTGGGGCAGAGAAATGCAGGGATAGTCAAACAGCCGGGACGTGAATTGCAAAGAGTGAAGATATAGAAGCCAAATGTCTAAAAATTAATTTGTAGGCAAGCGGCTCTGCTGAGAATTTTAACACCTTCTCTTCTGTTCATTTTAAATTCTGACTCCAGGAACCTGATAATTTCAGGAAAAGGGTCAAAATAAACTTTAAGCCTATGTATTGGGTTGGTTTTTAAACTAGCGAGGCTTATTACCTTCCTACTTGTTAACCAGAGGACTTTTAGAGTTCATTTATGTGCTGTTCCTTTAAGACCATTTGTATGTAAGGTTGATTTTTAAATGCCTAGAGCCGAAGGATTGCTTTGTGTATTTGGTGAAAGTG